>NW_027115109.1:2297788-2312697 GCF_000696795.3 Halyomorpha halys
TAACTGTCGGCAACTGGGAGTGGAACTTCATGAACCGGTTTTTGATATAATCCTCTATTGACTCCACTTGTAATTCGCGATGCAATTGGCTATTTCTTATGAACCAAGGAGCATTAACTGCGATTCTTAGGACTTTATTTTGAAAAGATTGTAGGTTTTTCCTTTTCGTGAAGGATGCAGCTCCCCAGACTTCACAGCCGTACATCAGCAGTGGCCTGAGGCTTGTTTTAAATATAAGAACAGTTGTTAACCTTGCATAAGTTTGAGTTAGTTTGATGTTGATATGGTGATTCCAATTAAGGCGGCGATCTAGGTGAAGGAGACACGGATGAAGACCATATTTTAACGTGTAGAAGCAGATATTCAGCAGAGTGCGGACCATCTAAGAGAAAAAGTAACATTGTATTAGACTGCGAGATGGAAAATGGTGTAATAGCCCACTTTCTGTGGCGTAGGGAAAAAAAAATAAAAAACTTTCTAAACAGATAAATGAACATTTAAAGGCATCGAGCTGGATGAGAGAAACAGAGGAGCATGGAGTTGTGTCATTCTCAACGATATTAACAAGGTTGGATAGCGATTCTAGTCAACACAGTGTTTTTTTTTAATTCATTTTTTATTGTTTTCAGTGAGATCTGAAAAAAATATATAGATACATTCATGTTCTGAGCCCAGGTGGGAACTCAAAAAGTTCTGAGAACCAGGAACTCTGAGCCTTTGTCTCAACAAAATGAGCCATCACGTCCTCTTTGGAAGTCTTCAAACCATTAAAGAAATAAATCGATAACGAATTTCTTCTAAAATGATTTATTGATAAAATCATAGCGACAACGTTTTCCACTAATCTTGAGATTATATAACCTGAAATTATTATCAAGTTATATAATCTCGCTAATAGGGAAATAAATCAAACAATAAGGTGATTTGGAGTGCGGTAAGTGAAGAACACAAGTAAGTAAAAACTTAACGACATTTTGGACAGAATTTCAGGACTTCATCAGGGCTAAAAACAAAAACAAAATAACAACCATCATAATTAATAAAAAAATAAATAAATAAACATAAAATAATGGATAATGTATGTACATTAGTAGTATTGAACAAAAAACATGCTGTAATAATATAAGAATATTGACACTATAAATGATAAGGGTGTAATAACCTAGATGTTGATCGCCCTGAATAAAAATCTAATCTAATCTAATCTATAAATGATAAAAATCAATGAAATACATAATAATGAAATTAAGAAAAAAAATAGTATAGATATGAAAATCAACTAAATAAATACTAATAAAAAATTGTAAATTATCTACTTCCTTAATTTTTCTTATAAATCTAATTAATCATATATACATTTTTATTTTTATTTTTATATTACTTAAATGTTTAAATCATTTCCAATTTAGTAATTGTATTTCTTTAGTTGATTCTCATATCTATATTCTTTTCTTCTTTTTTTTTAATTTTTAATTTTAATATTACTTTTTTCTTATATTTTATTATGTACAGTTTTAATATTCTTATAATATTACACCATACATTTTCTTTAATACTACTTATGTTCCTACATTATCAGTTATCTTCTTATGTTACTTTTTTTTTACATTAATTTCATGATTATATGAAATATGTTATCTGGTTTTTGTTCTTATCCTTCATGAAGACCTTAAATTCTGGCTAAAAAGTTACTACTAATAAATAAGACTTTACATATTTCTGTTCTTCACTACCACACCGACAATCATCTCCTCTTATATATAATTTACTGTAAAATATATACTCAACACTGTAGATAAACTGTATTCAATGATATTGAATTAATATCTAATACATATGAATTGTTTAAATATCCTTTGAGTAAAATTCAATTTGATTATCTTAATATCGGTATTATTCATTTATTCATTTTATAAACAATTAGTCTATACCTATTTTACACTACCTGGGAATTCACCTAGATCGCCGCCTTACGTGGAATCACCTTATCAACATCAAACTAACTCAAACTTATGCAAGGTTAGCAATGCTATATCCTATCCTAAACAGAAATTCCAAACTAAAACCAGAAAAAACTGTTCTTATATTTAAAACAATCCTCAGGCCACTGCTGATGTACGGCTGTGAAGTCTGGGGAGCGGCATCCTTCACGAAAAGGAAAAAACTACAATCTTTTCAAAATAAAGTCCTAAGAATCGCAGTTAATGCTCCTTGGTTCATAAGAAATAGCCAATTGCATCGAGAGTTACAAATGGAGTCAATAGAGGATTATATCAAAAAACGGTTCATGAAGTTCCACTCCCAGTTGCCGACAGTTAAAGGAGCAGTGACCTACAACCTGGGAAACCCAACCTCAGCCGGAAGACTGGAGCCCAGACTGCTGCAGGACATTCTTTTATAAATTTTTAATAAATCTAAAATTAATTCATAGTCACACTCCCTATATTTACTTATTATTATTATTCATTTTATTTATTTATCATTATTATTATTTTTTTTTCTCTTTTCTTCTCTTTTCCCTTTTTCAAATTAACTTGTTTCTTTTGAAGACAATTGTTTGTTTTATTTAAGTGTACCAATATCATTATTTTTTGTTATTAATTTTACTTTCCTCTTTTATTAAGAAGCATTATTCTTATCTATTTATTTTATTATTATATTTTTTCTTTTAATAAGAACATTGTATATAGTTAGGGGTGTCATTTGTATGACTATACCCCCTCATAATCAACTGTTAAATAATAAATATAATATAAGTTAAATCAACCATGTAAGGCCCACCAGGCCGATCTGGTATAAAAATAAGATAATAAATATTTTACAGTAATCAGTTCTATTAATTAATCAATTATTTCATTAACGAACTATTATTTTCATATCTTCTTTGCAAGAAGTGATATGAGTATTGATTCTTTAATTTTTTTTTATATCTAATAGTATGTATGTGTGATAAATTACAGTCTTGAAACCTCATGTTCAAAAATAATACCCCGAATCATTTTTACTATTATATAGAATTATGTTTATTATCAATAAATAATTTTATAAGAGAATTTTCACAAAGTAATTAACTAAATTTCTTGTATTATAGTTTTTAGAAATAAGATCTGGTGTTTTTTAATACGTGAAGAATTTTTTCGAATATTGAAGTGGTTTTAGTTTTCTTATAAATGTCGGAATGGATGTTAAACCAAAGAAGAAGCTACTAAAACGACACATACTACAATGAACTTCATTATAGATCATATCACTGGTTCAGATCGACACAATTGAAAAATTCTATAAGGGAGATATCATTGAAACATCCCTTTTCTCATTTCATCCCGAAGGAGGTGGCCAATAAAAGAAGAAAATAAATAGAAACGCTGCTGGTTAATGAAGAAAGCTCCTCTGGCGAGATGACAAATTGTATCCGATAGAAGAAAGAAAGAGTTTTTAATTATGCCGTCAAATGAAGGCGTTTAATTAGCCAATAGGAGGGCTGCATTGAGGGGAAGTGCAAATAAAGTGGAGAATATTAGAAGAATCTCACCTCCGACTGCCACCACTTGGATTAATATTAAAGGGCTCGATAAACAATGCCCTTAATTCCAATAAGGTCCCTTCAAACAGCCCCAATTGAACCCAAGTCGAGATTAAATAGGACCTCAATCGTGACGAAATTAAATCAGCTCTCTCGTCTTGTCCCACTTTCCTTTTTTTATTTACTACCTAAGTAGGATCCTTTCCCACCCCTTGCAAACGAAAAGGTCCCTCAGCTATATTGATATAGGAAAAGAGTGCTTCTAATGTTCTTCAAAGTCAGTGTTTACGAAGGATCCATTTTAATGAACAACAGAAAGACCTGACGTGATCTAAGGTCTCTAGGACTCCTATAATCTGTTTTGAAGAAACCTTATATAAGGCAAGTTTTTAAAGAATGTTTCTAACTCAGAATATAGTATCTTAAAATAATCTGCCTCAGTTCCAGCAAACTAAACCTTCGAATTCCTCTTATATCCAATCCTTACAATCCAAAATCCTTCGTAAAATGCATTTAGTAGAGGCAGATTTGACGACAAGAACTGTTAGGCTTTAACACAATCGAGCCTTTAGATTCGAAAATTTGATGAAACATGCCGAAGGGACTCCACACCGATGCAAAACTTACCCTGTATTAGGAATCTTGGAAAGTAAGGCTAGGTGGGTTTGTTGGATTTTCAACCGGCCGTAAGACCAACGAGCTGGGTTACTGAGTCATAGTTAGGCTTTGCCATGTGTGTAAACAGTTGTACATATTATTTATGACTTACAAGCGTTTATACATATTATTTTTTTACAAGCATGCTTGAGCATGTAGAAAGTAATATAACGCTAGCATAACGTTTGCACAAGTTATAATAACCATAAACACAGTAATTAGGGCATGTGTAAAGAGATTAATTATGATTACTTTGCAACTGGAAGAAGAATGAAACCCTTCATAATATATTGTTTAAATATTCTAAAATAAACATGTAACAATTTGAGGATAGCAATTTTCCAGGGAATGGAAACTGTCAATAGGAATGGTATATTTAAACCAGAAATGATATGAGGAAATTGTATTGTTTAATTTCGGAGATGCCAAATTTTAGAGACTTAATAATGTAACATAATATTTTATACTTACAACATTTTTTCAAGCAATATTATATCAATTAAATTTATATTTTAACAATTATATCTATTTCTTAAACATTTAAACCAATTTGGTGAGCATAATCAGTCCAAATACTAATGTCATCTAGCAGATGGCAAGCGACTACTTATGCACCATAAAATGAAAAGGCTATTGAAATGTTAATGTAGGAGTGTATTATATTTTTTATATTTGTAACTGAATGCCTGATCGAACATTATGTATTATGTAGCAACTGAATGTATTTGGGTAATGTTTCTTGAGGTGTGCCAAGCTTCATATCAATATGTTGGGGTTTTATCCTTAGCAGACATATCATACCCGAAGGCGTATGTGCATTGTTTAGAATGAATTTTAAGCCGGTTATAAATCTTTCCAGATAATGGCAGGGTTCACTACGTATACTTAGATAATGCAGTATAATTGATTTATCCATCCTCCAGAGCGCAATATGTCCCAGTTGCCAGTTAGGCCGATGCAGTGAGTCGTAAAGAAAGTTGCGGGGTGACAAGGAAGAGGAGCGGAATCGATAATAATAGGCAGGCTTTGCAGAGTGGAGGGAGTATCATCCAGGCATCTTTGCCATTACTAGAAATGAATAATCAATGACACCCCCTCCCTCGCTATATCGCTCTCGATATTTTTGTTTCAACCCCCTCAGTTCTTATCGGCGTTCTTACTTATCGCGCACCTCAATCGTTTTAAACGACCATATTCATCAGGCCTTTCACCGGTGGATTTAAAATTCGTTTCATCTTCCCCTCCCTCTTTCCCCTCTTTGTAATATTTCAAAAGGTAAAAAAATAAAGAAAAAAAAGCGGAAATTTTCCTCCGCATTATGAATATATGGAGGGATAGTGCGAAATTTGTCGTTCCTGCAATGGAATAAACACTTAAACCAATAAAACTGAGTGACCAACTCAAGTTTAATACTAGTTTGTATATTAATAGAATACGATTTATGGTTTCTGCTGGGGAGTTCTTTAGATGCTTCCAAATAGAACAAGAGCCCAATAGGAGAAAAAAGGCAGTTATTTCCCCCTAAATATTTATTACTTCAATAAAAACTATGTATAATTACAAGTCGAAATTTATCAGTCTGGCAAGTATAGGTAGGGGGAATACAAAATTGCAGCTGTTTCAAAACGTTAAAAAAAATAATATTTTTTCGGAGCTGCCATATCTTTAAAATTATAAAAATACTTAAAAACCTAACAAAACATCATTTAAAGAAGAGTAAATTTTCTAAAATATGAGCCCTTATAGAGCCATTTACGTTCAATAGTTCTCAAGATATTGCTTTTTAAAAAGCAACATTTCATAAAAAATCAGTTAGGGAATTTATTTTGAGAAATCTATATCTCAAAAATCAGAAAAATCGGCTCTTGAACTAGATTGAATTAGACCTTTGATCTCTCTCAGCCTGTGTTGGTATTGTGATAAAAAAAAATAGGACTCTGTATAAGTGAAATATTTTAATAAATGAAGAAACTTTTATTGGATACGTTTCTCTTCTTTTCTTTTTTATTAAAAAAAAAAGAGAAAAAGTACTACCGGAAGACCAACCTTGGAAAAAAAATATTAACAAATACATATACATCAATACAAAACAATAATCTTAAGAAAAGACAAATAAATTTAAATGAAAGAAGCAAAAAATATATAATAATATAAATAAATAACGTATTAATCATCAAAGATAAAGAAAATAAAAATGAGTGTCTCTAATCAAAATATCATTTGAAATTGTTCTAATTCTTTTCTGTGAATTAACAAAAAATATTTCAGGTAAATCCTTCTTTGAAAACTCGAGGCACGCTTTGGCAGTTGGCCCTGACGTCTTTGGATGTCCTGTACCATAAATACCATTTCCACAGAAAATGTTTTTTAAAAAGGAATACGAGATAAGAGATGGACATATAGCACAATGGAACCGAGATTACTAACTCACTTATTAGAATGCATGAATAATAAAAAAGTCGGGTGTAAACAACTACAATTCTCCCGATTTGATAATGTTGTGATTGATTTTAAAATATAAATACAAAATGTAGATAACCTAGCGACCTTGAAAGTTTGATTTATAAACATTATTGGTATGTTAATAATATAATCTCAACAAATTAACGCCGTTCTCATAACACTAGACGTTACCTGAACAAAGCCAGCTACCATTTATATATTCTTTGTTGTTCAGTTACGTATAATTTAGGAATGCCAACAGTTCGATAGCACTACTAGTACAAGAGCCCGGTGGAAAAAGTAAATTTTTAAAAATACTGTATCTCGGGAACTGCTCTGTTAGAGCTCATATTTTTGTAAATTTATTCTACTCTAAAAGATGTTTTATTAGGTTTTCTAGTGTGATTGGTAATTTTATAGATATGGATCTCTGAATTAATGCTTTATGAAACAGCCACCATTTTTAATTCCTTTTAACTATACTTGACAGTCTCATAAATTTTTACCAGTAACTATACATAGTTTTCATTAAAGTAATAAAAAATTGGGGTGAAATGACTAACTTTTTCTCCTCTTAGGTTTTTTATACTAAAGTGTGATTGTTGGATAGTACTATCGGCAGTATCAGTTATCACTAGAGGACTTTCGGAACTAATATCGAAGCAACTATGCAAAAACATTAGTCGTTTTGCTTATATTACAAATAAAATATTGAAATTAATTTAAAAATATCATATTAATTTAATATTCCCCAACATTTTTTAAATGAATAAAATAAATGAAATATGAAGGCTGTTAAATTCAAAAACATATAAAATGTTTCGTTTATTGATTCTTCTTAAGCAAAATGTTAAACTCGGAGCAAAATTTTCCGGAAATTACAATTAAAAGTTCGAACTTGTCAATTAGCCCACAATGGAATTCTTGTTTTTCACAAATTCAAGTTCACAAAACTTTCGCTTATCATCCTACATCGAGATGAGCTCAACACTCGTTTCAAATTCGACAACTTCTTTACTATTAACGATGGCAAAACTTTCTATCACTACATACATATATATGTCTGTTTATTGGTTAGGTAATAAAACTGTTATTACTATGGTTTCGTTTTTCAATAGTTTTTATGACAATAGTAAAAACGTTATGACTGTCATCATAAAAATCAAGGAAAAAGGAAAACAATTATTTTCTACTTGTAGGAAGATAGTCCGGTTAGTGGTCAATATAGGTACCAAATAGTAGAAGAAAACTATTTAATGTTAACCAAGATCACAAACAAGAAACAAGAAACTCTTGACATGACAACTCTTAGTTTCAATCTGGCAGCCCTGAAGAAGCCCTGCAAAGTGTAGCGAAACGTTTGTGAATAGGTTGAGGGAACCATGAAGTAGGTTGTAGGAAGATAGTTCTTCCTACAACCTACTTCATGCGGTCAACAATCTTTTTCCAGTTATTTTCTACCTTTGTTAATTATAGAGTTCTTTCATATTTTATATTTATTCACCGATGCTCCTTATTTTGTTACTAATAAAACCATCCATAAAGACCTAAATGTTCCTTATGTAACCGATCTAACCCGATTCCGATATCATTCCTTTCATTATAAACTCCCTAAACACCCAAACCCATTATTTTCTAACCTTGCTTCCTCTTCCATTCCTGGCAATCCTCCGAGGCGCCTGAAAAGAAGATGGCCTCGTGACCTTATATTGTAAAATGTTTTTAGAGTTCTACTACTAGGTAGTTTTTCTACATGGTGTATGATATCGTTATTATTATGTCATTATGATCTTACTTCAAATTTGCTTGTAGTATTTTTGTATACAGTTGTAAATATCAATAAGTAAATAAAATTATGGATTCCTAGTTTATTACTCTATTAAATTACATATTTAGAGTAAGGGTATGCCTGGGTTGTTACTACAGCTTTTTCGTTAAAATACAAACCACTTTATTGTGTATATATTTTTTTTTTTTAATGTTCTCAAAAACAGCTCTAACGACTTTAATTAAAATCAATTTATAATTAAGTATGCTTCGATACCAAATGAGTCTTATCCTAATTAAAATAGGCTTTAAAAAATGAAAAAAAAAAAGAAGTGTAATAATATAGACTTACTATTTACTGTTGGAGAACCAAATATGTTTGAAAAAATTAATTTAACATGTAAAATCGTAGAAAAAAAACACGAATTTGACATTAATGTCAGGCGCATACGTAGTTTGTTTTTTTCGTTTCACCAGTCTGATAACATTTGCCGACATTAATAATTATTTTTCAAATTTCATTTAACCTGTATTTGAGCCTTTCAGTTGAAAGAGAAATTCATTCCTAGTACTTTCAATATTGATTCAACAACAATTTAATATTGAATTATAGTTTAAGAGCACAATGTAAATTTTAGTTAACCTATATTTTCAGACTACTGGTATATATTTTCAAAAGTATTAAATTTTAGAACGCGAAATATTATTAAAAGTATATTTCTGAAAACTATTAAAATTAGAATCACTTAATATCTCAATTAAAACACTCAGTTGAAAAATTATCGCTATAATAAATAATTATGATTAGTATTCAAAATTTGTTTCGAAACGAGCAAGGACTAAATTCAACTCGAAGTAGGGTGGCAATGTAAAATTTATTTTCTACATATATACAGTCATTATAAAACTAGTTAATCAATAATTCAGTAGTTATTAAAATCACTCTAATATCACATATTAATGTACTAAAATCATGGATGCTGTAAAAATAATCTATACAAATTTGCACAATGCGCATAACACCCTAGACCTTACCATAGTTGACAACCGATCCATCACCTTAACACCAAAAGGGTGCACCAACATTAGTCTGAAATTTTAACCTAAGTTAATTTATGTTCATAAACGTTTTTTTATTTTGTTACGATGAATAATATATAATTAAATTAATAGATAGGCTTTTAAATACTAATATGGATGAATAAATAAACTAGAATAACATTGAAAATAGAATGAGGATATGGCAAACCTGGGATGTTGGGGTAGGTTACTCAATATAGTGTTGATATAGTGATTAAATGAAATAGAAATTGTAAAATAATTATTGTAATAAGTGTAACTGAAAAAATAATACGTAATTTAGTACATTATGAAAATTAATTTATTAGTGCATATTGTTTCCTAATTGAAAAAGTTTTATAGGTAACTGACTAATAATAAAAATTGACAAAGGCATAATGACCTGCAGTAATGTGATAACCAATGTTTGACTCTGATAGTGTGAATAAGGAAGGAAATATAATTTTCATAATGTTTTTAGAATTAATTTATAATGAATGAAATATAATTAAAAAATTTTAATTGGTAGGTGCTTGAAATTGACCGGAATAGCTGAAACGTAGGAGAATAAAGATAATAAAGAAGAGACTAAATGGATGATTTTGTTATAGCTAATAAACACATCTGTCTCAAATGAGAATTTTCATTATATATGATCATGGATGTTAATAGCATGTTGTAAAAATAATCTCTACAAATTTGCGCCATTCTCATAACACCTAGACCTTACCATAGTTGACAACCGATCCATCTCCATAACACCTTAAGGGTAAAAAAAGTGGGCGACGTTTTCCACACAGTAGTACCGTAATGCCTGAGAGTATTTTATAAAAAAAAAAAAAAAAATAGAAAGAAAAGAAAAAAGAAGTCTTGACTTACGGAAGGCTGAAGGCCAACCATTGAGTAGAGGAAGAATAGCTTAATCCGGTCTGTGACTTGGAGGGCCGATTATCTGTCAATGGCACCTCGCTCCATTCACAAACAGTCTCAACACTTCTATAAATCCAAGTTTATTTTTTTTTTTTAATTTTTTAACTTTCCGCCCGACCGGTCGTCAAAAAGCACCTCAGCCTTTTTTTCTTTCCCACAGCTAGCAAACTCTTTGAGCTATTCACAAGGACAACTCCCACCCCCTTCCCCTCAATAGGGCTCCCGAACACATTTATCAAGTCAATACTGAAATGTCAATGTGAAAGAAAGCTATTGAATAGTCAATAGGAGGCTCCCCACCATTACCGACGCCCTGAGTTATGTCTAATCACGACTCGGCTCTTTGAAAGCATCACCTGGACCTCAGCTATCAGATAGGGAATACTAATATCCGACTCTCTCAAGGAACTGCTTCTCATCCCTCTGTTTTGTTATAGTGAGACAGCGGTAGAATTCCATCGAAATCGGGGGTGAAATCAAATGAAGCATTTTTTAAAGCAATGTTAGTCAAATAAATAACACTAGGGAACGGAAACATAATTTTTCTTCACAATATTTGGAGTAAATTTAGAGACGTTAAGGTCACTAAATATTATTTTAATTAAAAAAACCTACGGTCTCATAAAAACTGCACCAGAGTATCCTTTGATAATACTCTACTCATTCCTGTCAAACAGATCCGGAACCTAGGAGTGCATTTGGACAAACTTTGAATCCTCATAAAAAACTGAAAATGCCGTAAAATTTTCTTTGATTGAGATTATTGCAGCATTTACTAGAGAAATAATAACTTAAACGCAAGGTTAGCAATGCTATATACTATCCTAAACAGAAATTCCAAACTAAATATATTTAAAACAATTCTCAGGCCACTGCTGATGTACTGCTGTGAAGTCTGGGGAGCGGCATCCTTCACGAAAAGGAAAAAAACTACAATCTTTTCAAAATAAAGTCCTAAGAATCGCAGTTAATGCTCCTTGGTTCATAAGAAATATCCAATTGCGCCGCAAATTACAAATGGAGTCAATAGAGGATTATATCAAAAAACGGTTCATGAAGTTCCACTCCCAGTTGCCGACAGTTAAAGGAGCAGTGACCTACAACTTGGGAAACCCAACCTCAACCCGAAGACTGAAGCCCAGACTGCTGCAAGACATTATTTTATAAAATTTTAATAAATATGAAATTAATTCATAGTCACACTACCTCTATTTTTTATTTTATTTATTTTTTTCTCTCTTCCCTTTTTCAAATTAACTTGCTTCTTTTTACTATTAGAAGACAATTGTTTGTTTTATTTAAGTGTACCAATATCATTACTTTTTGTTATTAATTTTACTTTCCTCTTTTATTAAGAAGCATTATTATTATCTATTTGTTTTATTATTATTATTTTTTTCTTTTAATAAGAACATTTTATATAGTTAGGGGTGCCATTTGTATGACAATACCCCCTCATAATCAACTGTTAAAAAATATATAATATAAGTTATATCAACCATGTAAGGCCCACCAGGCCGATCTGGTATAAAAATAAAAATTAAAAAAAAAAAAAAAAATTGAGAAATGGTTTAAGCTTTTTAATACTAGATCGGCCTGGTGGGCATTACATGATTGATATAACCGTTACATGTTTTTTTAAAATTTTTGTTTACAATTAATTATGGGGGGTATAGTCACGTACAATAGACAACCCTAACTATATACAACGTTCTAATTAAAATAAAATAAATAGATAAAGATAATGCTTCTTGATAAAATAGAAAAGTAAACTTAGTAACAAAAAATAACGACATTTGTAGACCTAAAAAAACAAACAATTGCCCTCTAATGGTAAAAAAAAGTTAATTTGAAACAAAAGACGAAGAGAGACAAAAACAATATTAATAAAAAATAAAATTGAAGTAGTGTGAATAATAGAATTAATAAATATAAAATTTATAACAGAATGTCCAGCAGCAGCCTGGGCTCAGTCTTCGGGTTGTGGTTGGGTTTCCCAAGTTGTAGGTCACTGTTCCTTTAACTGTCGGTAAATGGGAGTGGAATTCATGGACTGTTTTTTGGCTTAATCCTCTATTGAATTCGCGATGCAATTGGCTATTTCTTATGAACCAAGGAGCATCCACTATGATATATATATCTGATACACAATATATCTGAACTTACGGAGTTGAGCTTTATGGCTCTAAAATGTGAAACAGCCATCTTCCAAATGAGGCTTGAATATAACTCATTGCAGTTTAAGAGCCAATTTTACCAGCACATCCTACTACTTGATTTCAAAATTAATATATTCCAAATATTAAAGTAAAATACGGGTATATCATGTTACTTGATGGAGGAGCCGTTAGTAGCCGTGAGAGGCATCGCCTTATCAATTTCGTAACTGCAGTGGCACCGGTTTGAATTCGACTTTTATTTCATGGTAGTCCTTTAGAATAAAAACTTAACCCAAAAATGTTACTAGACGGAGATATTTCATACTATTCCGTTAGTGGTTGCAGAGTACGTTTATTTTCATACCATAAGGTGAAAGCATCAAATAGAAACTATAATGTATAGTGTATTTTTTAATTATTTCTGATATTTGCTGAAATAATTAAAAATTGAGCTGAGTTCAAATGTTATTTCATATTCAGGACTCTAAAAAAGTACATTAGAACAACTCAACACTTTTTCAACACCATTTAACCTATTGAACATTACAAAACCACACATTGTTCAAAGAAATTATGGGATCATGATTTGTAGATAATTATCATATCATTAATTTAATATAAAATTACCTTTAGCGTAAAAATCTAGTAACCTACAAAGTAGCATATACCAATTAATTAATTAAATTACCATAACATACTTTTATAAGTACATCAGTAATTTTTCCCATACTAGAGCTATTTTTAATTTTCACTCAGCAGATTGTGTAAAGAAATGTTTACAGAAAACCAGAAGGCATTGTTAGAGTTTGGGGCGTGTGTCCAATTTATCCCAAAATGGGTACCTGACAGTTGGAACATAAGTCAGGCGGTTGGAACTGAATAATCCCCCACAATAATACAATAAGGCATACTACCTGTAGCTACCTTATGGGTGCAGTTGGGAGCCTATATTTCTTTATCATACCAATACTTAAACAAGAATATATTACTATATGGAAATTAATAGTTCACCGCATGTAATAGATTATAGAAAGATAGTCCGGGTGGGGGTCTATAATGATATAAATTCTTTAAAAAAAAAACAAACGATTTATTGGTAATTAATGTTTCGTGCCACTTTGCAGAGCTTCGTCAGGGCTAAAGAAAAGCTAAGTTAAGAAAATATAAATAAGATGAATAAAAGAAACAAACTAATTTAAGGAAAATATAAATATTGATGAATAAAACACTGATGCATAATAGGTACAGTAATGAGTGATAAAATCTATATTTTCAGTTACATTTTAGGAACTGTGCTATTATTAATTACTTTACCTATTATTTATTAGTTTCATATTTCATATATTCATATTTTCTTTACTTAGTTTGTTTCTTTTTAATATTACTACTCAGTTTCTATTTATTCTAATTGTTTTGGCAGATACCTTAGAATGTTTGTGTCTCGTTCTCATATAGACCTGATGAAGACAAGTGGGTGAAACGTTGGTTACAAATAAACAGTTTTTTTTTTTTTTAATATTTTGTACCATTATTGACCCCCACCCGGAATACAAAGAATATATTACATATAACGTAATTTAGTACATAATAATAATACTATAATATTTATAATGGGATTAAAATCCCAAACGGTTCAGCAAAACATTTTTAATTAAAAATATTATTATACGCAATGTTTTTAGACGTCATATTTTTTTATTTATTCTAAAAAAAAAGAATAAATATACCTCTTAAACCTCTTACAAAAGTTTAATGTAATAATGAATCAAAGATTTGTTGTAACTACACTTTAATAATATTTTTTTTTTTAATTTTAATTTTAGCCAAAAACATTTTTTATTTAAATTATGAAATGAAAAAGCACAAAACAATCGACTTACTTTGGATCTTAAAAATTAAATTTGAAACATGTTTATGTTTATTTTTGATGTAGAAAAAAATTTGAATAATAATTCAAAAAAAAATTTTCTTTTGAGCTTAATGACTTCCAATTTAATTAAATTTCTTTATTAAAATTATCACCACATGGTACAAAGTTTCATGGCGAGAGTGATGGCTGTGCAAAGGAGTTGTGAAGATGCACAAATTGTGACTTGATTACTTAGAAGAAATTATGAGGTTTAGGGTGCATGAATATGGGACTGTCCCGAAACGTTGTACCATGTGATAATTTTAATAAAGAAATTTCATTAAATTGGAAGTCATTAACCTCAAAAGAAATTTTTTTTAAGAATTGACTCACCAAACTTCCTGTAGAGATAATCTTGAACAATAATATACAGATCTAAATATGATTTTTTTAAAAGAACCTATAACACTGAACAAGGAATTATATTATTTTTTATTTCTGTAATAATTATAGATAGTTAATA
>NW_027115109.1:2312813-2316503 GCF_000696795.3 Halyomorpha halys
TTTATTTTACTTAAAATTAAAATATATATTTTTTACAGTTAAAAAAATGATCAAAAGTTTTAAATATTGGCATTCATATAAGTATGAGTTTAATCACATATTTATACTCTTTAAAGATAAATAGCAATTAACTATATGTGGAATTTTATTAAGATTCAATGATTCATTAAGTATAGAAAATCCAATTGTTTTTTAAGATCGAGGATTTAAGAGCGAAATCGTTCTGCTACCAAGCCATTGTCAGTTCTGTAGCTTTTCCCGCAAGTTTCATGTAACTTTTACTCAAATAAGTAATATAATATTCTGTTGAGTTTGTAAAGTTTGCAGTGACACTAAATATAAACCATTGAATGATAGAATTGAAAGGAACTAACGTCCGTATCAGGGGATGCGAAGTTGATCTCATACTCTCGGTCTATTCATTTTAGTTCTAAATTCGTAAACTTAATTTGAATATTGAATTGAATTATTTATAAATATTCAAAGGCATTGAAATGTACAGTACTAGACATTATTTTTCAATCAGAGTTGAGTGTTATATTCGTCGACGAAACTATTACTGAAAGCAATTATTTTGTAAATTTTATTATCATTTTATCTTGTTTAACTAGGAAATTACACAAATGACTGGCTTGAATTTTTTTTTATAAATATTTTTTTATCAAAATTTTAATATTATTCCTGAGCAAATAAATATGATTTTAATTGTATTTAAATTATATCGAATTCATAAGATGGTGCAAAAGTGTAGATATAATATATATGCTTTTCCTCTATGTATAGGAGGCATTTCCTTGTTCACTGGACCAAATCGACGTAATGAATATTATTGGTGTTGGTTACTTGTGTAGATAATGGGCGGCCACGATGGATGTCGGAGCACATTTGAGAGATTGGTGAGTAAAAACTTTAAAAAATCATCAAATGGCTAAAAAATACTAGTCTTCAATGAAAAGTTCTCACGTTCAATTCCGGTAACCACTTCCTGGAAGTCAGTTAAATGTGAAAATATTCATAATTAATTAAGAATTTGATATATAATTTTTCAACTTCTTGTTTAAATAAATCAATTATTATCCAGATTTATTTATTTAATCTGGATAATAATTGATTAAATTTCCATTATTTTCAGTGTTGGCCGACATATGTGCGTCTTATGGGTCTAGAGATATATTTTTGTCAAAAATCCAACATTTTATACGAAAAACTAGAAATTAATATTTTGTGAGTTTATTTTGTCAAATATCATAAACACTACTACTCCTAAAAAGATAAACATAATTAACTATAAACATAATTTTGAAACAGTCGCCATTTTTTATTCCTTCTCCCTATACTTGGCAGACTCATCAATTTTGACTAGTTATCATACCTAGCTTTCATTAAAGTAATCAAAAATTGGGGTGAGATAACTGCCTTTTTTTCTTCCCGGCTCTTGTACTATTAGTCTAATGAAGCGAAAGAAGTTTTAGCTGGATGACTTCGAGTGCTTCTATATACCTCAAACTCTATGGAGTTATGTCTCGCCAGCGTAGAACACTTCCCAATAACATTAGCTCTATGAATAATGCCTGAACTAAAAGATTGTATTTTCTGCTATTTTCTTATCTATTGTGTTTTTTTTTTTTTACTTTGTTCTTTTCTGTAAATTAAAACTGTATGGTTGGGCAAACTTGATAGTAAATTAACACCAAAACATTTATTATTTTGTTTTTTAATGAAGAATAAAAAACAAATACTATTTTTTTAATTTTGCCTGGATGAGTAGTATTTATTTTGTCCAAGAGGAACATAATTAGACGAAAGTACTTTCCATACTTCCAGTCTGTATTAACCCCTCCCCCCTCCCTCCCTCCCAACACCTCGTTCGCATGAACACCATGGCCTAGTTTTTGGTATGTCATGGTGATATCATAGCATCATATATCATATGGCATGGTTGTAAATCAGATACACATTTATGAAAATACATTCAGCTTAACTTATTCTCAACTAATGAATTCGCAACGTCGACATCAAAACATTTCCATCGTGCGATTTATGTTGTTTTTTCTTTACCACAAAAACTTAGGTTGGGTTACTTCTGGACCCAATGCTACTTTAGCTTTATTATTTTTCATCGTAGAAAAAACCAACTAAACTGTACGATGCATAAAATTGATTGGAGGAGATGATCGGGGGGTACGGTCAGCAAAGGAACAACATAAATAAATAAAAAAATATTATTTTTTAGGCCGACGTTTCGACCTGATTTTCAGGTCTTCATCAGGGCTATAAAAACAAAAAGACACGAACCATCATTAATAACTATGGACTATCTTTATCCATAGTTATTAATCAACTTTTTTCTCTCTAAATGAAGGTTGTTGTCCTTTTGTTTTTATAGCCCTGATGAAGACCTGAAAATCAGGTCGAAACGCCGGCATAAATAAATATTTTTTTGTTTATTTATGTTGTTTCTTTGTTGACCGCACTCCCTTCTCCAATCAGTAATCTAAGATCAACTATCTACACCTCATGATGCATAAAATTGTTCAATTTAACGTTCACATAGTTCAGTTCAAACCTAAAAAAAAACAAAATTCTAATTCAACTAAAACACTACTTTTCCTCTAAGTCTATAGAACCTTTTAATACATTTTGAATTCTTCGTAGTCTGATTTAGTCCCCAACAGAAAATTAATTTCATTAAAATCCATAACTAACTCTCTTAGTACCCATTCTAAAAAATTTGCAAAAAAGATACATTTTTGTGGACAAGTCGTAAATTTCTAATGTTTAGATTTTTTTTATTTCATTTTTGTATAATTCAAATTTCTTTTTTTTTAGTCTTGAATTTCTGTTCATTACGTATTTAATAATTTCCATATTTCAGTTATTTCCTTTGAATTATTATTGCTTTGAATTTGTTATTAAAATTATTAACTATTGAATCAAAACCTGCTGCAAGTACTCCCTTAATCGTTTGAATGTGTCTAATACTGAATGACAGATATAGTTACAATCTTCATGCCAGGGGAAAAGTGAAAACAGTATTCTGAACTTCTATGAACTTCAGCTACACCAGTCTGGTAAGATGATAGAGCTTTATGAAATTCTGAAACTTATGCTAAACTCTTCGTACAGAACAAAACTCTTTCAGATTTTTTCTTCAAACGAAAAAAAAAATAATAATTTTGCAGAAGTTTTATTAACTTTTTTGAACATTTTGAAATGCATTCATCATTTGATACATCTCGTTAATTATCGTACTCCTCAACTTTACGAATAAATTAAAAATTTAAATTTGTATCTGTACAACCCTTTGTTATAGATGCAGTATAATATAGTAAGGACACGCTGTTTTTTGACGGTAATAAAAATTATGTCTCAGGAACCTGGTTCGAATCCGGCTGGGGAAAATAATTATTTATGCTGTTAATGTAACTGTGAGCCAACTCTGAGCCTTCCTAGAGCCGTCCAGCCATTATTAAGGGGGAAATCTTGAACAAATCACCTCAGTAGGGATAAAAGGCCGGTTCTGGCGCAGTAAATGAGCCTTTTTGGACTTTGGACCCTAACCTCGAACCAGCCTTAACCACTTGTCCTTGGACTCTAGCCTCGAACCAGCCCTAACCACTCACGTGTCCTTGGACTTTGGACCATGGCCTCGAACCAGCCTTAACCACTGGTCACGTAACCTATGGGGGG
>NW_027115110.1:0-1103 GCF_000696795.3 Halyomorpha halys
ACAGAATAAGAAAGAGGAAATACGTTTGAACAGGAATATAGGTTTAAGTATTTAAGTTCTACGGTATCTAGAAAAAACGAAATTGATGAGGAAATAAAAGGTAGGTTGAAGGCGGGAAAAGCTTGTTATTTTTCAATTTCGAAACTGCTTAGCCTTCTATCGAAAAACTTAAAAATTAAAATTTACAAAACTATAATACTTCCCATTGTTCTTTATGGATATAAAACGTGGCCTCTTACACTAAGGGATGAACAGCGCCTTATGATTTTCGAAAATAAAATATTACATAAAATATTTGGACCGAAAAAGAATGAATTAACGGCAGAATTTAGAAGATTACACAACGCTGAATTAAGGGACCTACACCTGTTAAATATAATTCAAGTTATATCATTGCGGCGTATAAGATAAGCAAGAAGGTTGTAGGGCTTAGTAAAGAGCGGATCCCTAAAATGTTAATGAACACTGAACCGACGGGAAAACGTCCGAGGGGAAGACCAAAACGTAGATGGGAGGATTGCGTTAAAACTGATTTAGTAGAATTGGGTTTGGAGGGCCATCACTGGAAGAATGTATGTAGAGAGCGTTTAGTGGTATCGGCACCGATCCTCCAGGTTCATTAGGCCTTCATTGTTATTATTAGAGTTATAAGAAAAATCTAGTATAGTACGGCTTTCACTTACCATACAAATTCGTATTTTGGGATTTCTCGAGGTGAAAATAACTAATATCCTGTCTCATATAAAGCCTCATATGAATAATGTCAGAAGATAACGGATAGTCTCAGTTTTTTCCGATTCAAACTGCATTCTATATTTTTCCTTTTCCGACACCAACTTCCTATTTTTCATTTCTATTATTCATCAAATTCTTCAATAATATGCATTTATTTATTGTTTATTATCAAACGTCTATTGTTTAGTATCATGCAATAAGAACTGGTTAATAATTTTAAATAAGCAAAATATAAGGTACTTTAGAGGAAGAAATTTTTCAAAATTGGTCATATAATTCCTGCTTAAGACTATTTGAATGAGGATAGGACCTGAGTTAAATCATAATTGCTATAGACGTCTTTGAGAATCCTAAAAAAGTATAAAATC
>NW_027115111.1:0-12390 GCF_000696795.3 Halyomorpha halys
TAGCCAATCTAATTTTCTCAGGGGCCTCTGGTAATGTGACAAACTTAATAGAGATGTTTTCATATCCGGGGACTCAGTAAGAGACTCCTACCCTAACCAGGTATCGGGGACAGATAGCAAAAAACCTTAATAAACGACATATTGTTGAAATCATGGCTAATTCCTCGATACATAGCACCGTTGACAAACACTCTAATCATATTTCAATCTGGGAATCGCAGCCAGTTTTAAACCTGTTTATCGCCGGAATTATAGGACAGAGTTTGAAACACTCCAGTATAAAATTTGAATTTATTATGCTGCCGTTGAAAATAAAAATGAAAAGACTGAAAATACAGCTCTACATAACGCGTTTTAGACGTAGTTGATTCTGCTAATGCTAATTATTACTAAGTAAAACACTTAAGGAGGAAAATTTGACAGTTGTCTACAATACACCACTTGTCAATTTATATTCCACTATCTCCCAAAAATGAATCTACCTGAATTTACAGGAAAATTAAAATAATAGATTGGCTTTTATTCCCTTTTCAATTATATGATCCGAAGGAAATAATCTCTGTCGCTGACATGCAGAGAATAATTAATCATACATAATAATTCAGAATATGATGCCTATGCCAATGAATGTCATTATAAAACAGACATAAGCCAATGGAAGTAATTTATTAGTTTTAGAAGAGTTTTAGGAAGAAAAATGAATTTGTTTACGTCTTTTATTCTATTTTAATGTGACTTAATTTAAACAAATAAAAAAAAAAGCGTACACTTTTTATTAAATATAATAAATTTAAAAAAACATACATACCTATTGATAGAAAGAAGCTTTGGATAATAGGTGATATTAAGTGAGTTGAAAATAAAAGTGGTGTTCGCCAAAACAGGAGTATTAAAATATTCAACACCTTAGAGGAAGTTCTACAATGATTTTAGTAAGTAATAAGACCTCTCTTTGCTAAAACAAGTTAGTTTAAATTACAGCTGATTAAAAGGATTTTAATGCACTAAGTAATTAATCAATTAATTACTTTTATTAATAGAATTTGTGATGAATAAAATTACTTCTTTCTCATCCAGCGGCTCATATATAAAAATATTTTAAGCCAAATTTTATAGGAGGAGAAATGTCAAGAACATCGTGATTTCTACGATATTTCTACTTAGTTCTCTTATTCCACTGTAATATGGAAAATCGTTTCCTCAAACGATGGTGGATCATAGGGATGAAGTCCTTTGGATCTATGCTCAGATTTCCAGCCACGGTAAGAGAGGGATTTCCTGAATATCCTTTATAAACTTTCCACCCCGCCTTCTCTGCAAATATGCTGATATAGATAACAGTTTTCGTATGTGTGGCTCTATTCAAACTTGTCATAATTTCATCAAAGCGAGATTTAATATTGAATCGTTTTGATATGTTTGCTGATTGTTAGCCCTAACAAATGCTGAAACTGCCCTTACTCTTTATCAAACGCCCATTTATATACCTAAAATAATAATTATAATTATATTACATCAATATTTGATTTGTTAAAGATAATTAATATATCATAATAGATTAGAGTTGGCTAAAATAAATGATCAAATACATATAATTATTATGAAAAAACAACAAACCGTTAAATTGCTATAGTAAACACTATTACTAGTATATACCATAAAATGGAAATTTTTTGAGTTATCCGCAACTAATGTTTTCCTTTCTGGGGAAACGGCTTCAAGAACACGGGTTTCTTCAGTACTTCTTTAAAAAGTTCTGAACCTCTGACTCTTCCTGAGTTGTTGCGTTACAGATCTTAATCTTCAATATTTCCTTTTTCTTAAATTTTTGAGAAATTGATTACTGAAAATTTTTTTCTATATCTTAATAGATGGCCGTACCAATTGATAATATATAATTTGACAATAAAGAGTTATGGCTGGAGGTAGCTTATAATCTATTGCCATTTTGGAATGAAAATGTGGAGAGATTTTAAGCAAAATAAATTTATGAAAAATATGAGAAAACTTTTTGTTACTATTTACAATTAATTTTAATATGAATTTAATAATTGGAATAAATAAAAATTGAGACCAAACAATTTGAATTAAAATAATAATAAGCCTGACCTGAGTGTGTGGAAGTTTTTAAATAGTTTGTTTATCTAATAATGGATAGTGTAGTTTTAATCTAAAATCAAAGTTTTAAAAATTAATGAAATTTAAAAAATAGGTAACTAGACATAAGCTTAGGTATAATTAATTTGATTTTCTATTAATTGACTTTTTCATAGGGTGATTATGACTTGTAATTGAAGACCGGGGCAAAATAGTCTGTAAAACATTTTTTTTAAATTTTGATGTGAGGTGTGAATTTATTTTTAAGGTATGGTATATCAATAATAATAATGTTGTTTTTTTAAATAATTACAAATGAATTCATAATAAGCTGTAAAATGTTTAGATTGTCCTTGAGGATGGCCAAATTGGTTTCGGTTGGATTGTTGATGTAATGAAGAGTGTTGAGACTTGGCAGGGATGCCATTTGATTTATTTTATTGATAAATATCAGTCTCAAGAATTTGAATAAATTATATAAAAATGTTATATTTATGTATATATAAAATTATGTTGTACATAATTTTATAATACTTTCATTGAGCAGTATAAAATTACGAAGTTTCTAATTTCCTTTTTAATTCAAGTTATAATAAATTTAGTTGTATTAATTATATATATACTTATTTATATTTAATACGTTATTGCTATGTTAATATCCCAAAACAAAAAAAAATAATTAAAAGTAATTTCCTATTTTATATTAATCGCCAAATTTTGAATTTTCTGTTAAACGTTTAAAGATTAATTGAAAATGCTCCATTTTTTTGTAATTTAGTATCTTCGTTTTCATAATATTATAATACCTTCCATACACATTTTTAATAGGTCCTGTCCTTGTTATATGTCGTTTCCTATCTGACTTTTATCCTCATTAACTTTCACCGTTTAGCTGTTGAATTCAGGCATCCGATTTTTGGTGCCATCCTTACCGTTCGTAGCCACACAGGATAAAATACGCCACGCCAGGATTAATTCTGCCACGGTATGCTAGAACCTGGCTGTCCCTATCACGACGATCCCAGACACCTGGGATTAACTGGGCTGGCTCTCTTGTCGAAGAGATACCAAGCAACAGGTTTAGGCAGAAGATACATAGTTTTCAATATTTTTTCCCACTAAAACACCAATTCCAATAAAATAATAAACTTATCTTCGTTTCAGCTACTATGCCATCTTCAGGAACAAAAAATTGTCAGTTACACATTACAGTACATACTAGGTCTGTTAAGACGAACTCTTCTGGCTTCTGACCTCTGCTAGACCTACAGACCTACTGATTCAAACTTATGAAAGGGTTTTGGAAAGGCTGTGAAACTCATTCATAACCACCTCCACCATGTATATTAGAAAATATCAGTATGTACTGGAGTGTTCAACTGACTAATTTTTGTTCTTGAAGTTAGCATATTAGCCGATTCATAGAGCACTTAGTTCGTTGATCAGGGTCGATGAAATAGTTTTCCCTTTACATTTTATTTAATTATTTTTTATCCACTCTTTCAGGATATTAAATTTGTTTATAATTACATATATATAATTCTAAATAAACATATGTGCGTGTGTGTGAATTATATTCATAATTTAAATAACTGTGCTGCTACAATATTGGAACACCCCTAGCGGTTCCGAGGTGAACTATCATAAGAGGGTTATAAGAAATGTTTTATTTTTGTTTTCAAGAGATTATCTTTTGTTTCTAATAATAACTTTGTCAAGATTCCTTTAATTACTTGTAATAGTTCATTATTAGATTTATTAAAAATTGTGGAAAGGGACTATTATAGAATATTATTCTATTGTTTTAGGTAAGTAGAATAGTGTTTCTACTATGTTTTATTTTACTTAGTACTTCTGTTATAGCTCTGTAGCCTTTGATTTATAGTAAACTATTGCTTTAGCAATCGTCTAACTGTCTACTCTTTTCATAACTTTTTCAGTTTACAATAAAGAATTCCTGACAGTAGATACGTAAGGGCCCCTGTAAGTGTACACTAGTCTTTCTTTTATTTCTCCTTTCCACTTAATATTCCACTTAAATTGCTTAGCCTTTTCGGCACCATTTGTTTTCACATGCTTAATTCAATTTTTTCCTTTTCTTCTTGCCAAAATTTTCTTGTTCACTTCCTTCAGGTTATTATTTCATTTTTTATATTTGCTCTTATTCAGTTATATCTGCTCTATTCTCAGTCCATTTTGAATAAAAACCGTTTTTTAAGGTGTATAATATTGACTCTGAATTATTTGCTAACTGTAATATAGAATAATCACAAAGCTTGGTTTGACCTTCCTTCACTTCCCTATTCTCCGTTCTATATCACTAATGGAAGATCCTTCATCTTCCATGATTGACATCAGATACCCTCTTCTCTCTATTGATCAATATTCATATTTTTTTATTTAAGAGCTAAAATGATCTGTTTTCTCTCTAAAAAGATATTCATGAATCTTCCTTAATTTATGTTTCCATTTTCATTTATTTTATTTATTTATTCATAAGTATTATAATCTACTACAATCTTGGGAAATAAGTAATAGTGATAAATTATTACTATCACAACACAATTTGATTAAAAACAATAATAATTTAAAAAAATACATATATGATATGTATATAAACGGAAAGATAAATAATATGAGCATAATCTAACTATGTACATGAAGAAATAAGGAGAAATTAAAGGAAAATTTAACATTACAATAAAATATGCAACATTTTAAAATTAAAATAAAATAAGTAAAATTTTGAACTAACAATAATAATAACAATAAAATAAAAACATAACTGAAATTTAAACTATTATGTGCAATATTTAAACCCTCGACCTGACGATCCCCAGTAAGTTCACTAAAGTCTATTTTCACTTTCTTTTCCAATCTCCGTGAGCTATCTCTATAGATTTGTAAAAAATTGTTGTTAGTTAACGGTTTTCCATCTAAAATTTTACGTAATAGCTTGTGTTAGTAAAAGAACATAAAACAAACCTAGCAGTAACAAACCAGTGTTATATCAGATTAGGTAGTATTGAGTTAGTTGTTTATATAGACATATAAACCCAATACTCAATCATAGCTGTCAGGTCTATCGCGCCTCGGTGACTGATGCGGCGCTAGCCGAGACATGCTATGTCACAATATGATTTAATTGTACAATACTTTTTTTTAATTGTGCATATTGTAGATCGAAAATATATGCTGCGGTGCGTGCATCATACAGCTTTTACTTACCACTCAACTTTTACTTGTGACTATTCTTTTTGTACACAGGTAAGGGAAAGTAAAAACTTAATTTTGTCATAAACCAAGGAAACGCGGAACTATTTATTCATAAATTCATTTGTTTTCCTCTAAATATATACACATATATAATATTATAAATGTAATATTATAATGTATTTATTTCTTAGAAAACAAAAATTAATTTATAAAAATATTTCCCTTACTGTTACTTATTAATCAGTTATAAAAAAAAAGCATCTTTCTTCTTGTTTTCAATGGATCGAGATTATTCCGGATTTTCAATTTCATTTTCAATATAGTCATTCCACTTCTCATTAACTGGCAAAACTATCAGAATTTATAATAAACGGATTCGAATTAAAGAAGCACATCCTGATAACGTTCTTGGACTTCCAACTAGTGTTCGATAAGGTCTGGTCATCAAGGTCTCCTATACAAGCTAAAGCGAGTGGACTGTCCAAAGTACTTATACGACATTCTGAGCTCATAGAGGATTGCATAAAAAAAAAAGGTTCATGAAATTCCACTCCCCGTTACCTACAGTTAAAGGAGCAGTTACCAACAACTTGGAAAACCCAACCACAACCCGAAGACTGAAGCCCAGACTGCTGCAGAACTACTTTTATAAGTTTTATACTTATCAGTTCTGTTACTATCACTCTATAATTTTACTTTATCATAATCCTTTTTTCTCTTCTTGTTCTTAAATTCACTTTCTTTTTCCATTAGAAGTCAATTATTTATTTTGATTAATCTATAAATGTTATGTTCCTGTTATTAACTTTACTTTTATCTTTTATTAAGAATTAATATTTTAATCTATTTATTTTTTCTTAATTTTTTTTTATTTATCACATCTATATATTTAAGGGTTTCTTTTGTATGAGACTATACCCCTCCCCCCGTACTAAATTGTTTAAAAAAAAATGTAACTCTTCCATTAATCTTGTAAAGCCTACCAGGCCAATCTAGTATTAAATAAATAAATACTTTTACTTATCGAATTCTTTCATGGCTTATTTTAATTCATTTTTATTATAGCTAACAATGGAATATGGTTTCATTACAGAAAAACGAAATTAAAAGAACTTTAGAGGCTACTATTTTATAAATTCTTCATTTAAAACCTATCAGATTATTTCATTGAGGTTAAAACATGGCTGGTATTAAAGAGTATCTTGGTATCATTTAATTGTACTCAGAACTAACTAAATTAAAATCGTAAGAGCTCTTTACGAGGATATAGTAAAAAAAGTTAAAAACCGATAATATAAAGTGGCCTTTCTGCGAAGTCGATTGCAGCGATTAAGTTACATCCAAGGTCTATCCACACCCTGCGTAATTTTAGTTTCGTATAACTTTTCATTTTGGAGCTAGACTGACCATAGACTTACTGACATACTTGATTATTTGGACTTAGATGACCTTAAAGATGTATTTCCGTAGAAAACTAGAATTACGTTTTTTACGATTAAAAGAACATATTACTGTACATTTATTACTGTTGGTCATAGTCAATAGTCAAATGCAAGACAATAATAGTAAATAATAAATTACTTGTGATTCATAGCTGGCATTAAAGAGTACGATTCTTGGTATCATTTAATTGTACACTGAAATAACTAAATTAAGATTGTAAGAACTCTTAACAAGAAAATAAAAATTGTATCTATATGTATTTTTTTTTATTCTGTCCACTAGCCTTGTTCCGGTTTTGTTTGGAATTGATTGGATAACAAACGCTATGGATAACGATTTGAGCCGATATCATTGGACGGAAAGGAAGGTAGGGTCTGCCCTAGCCCTTCGTCAATCTATAAATGGTACAATATAAATGATCAATAGGTTGACCTCCGCCAGCCTCTGTACCTTGGCCCTTTCTACGGTCAGCAACTTAAATTATTACTTCCTTTGATTAAATGCTGTAATAATAAATACTCTGTATTAACAAAATAATTAGTGAAATAATAAATAACATTATAATATATGTTAAATTCAAAAGTCGTGTGCATGACATACACGACGCTGTGCCAAAAAAACAAAAACAAATTAATTTAACTAGATTCAATTCAAAAGTTAAATCTTTTTTATTTCCCAATTTACATTTACTCACTGATGGAATTTTTATTTCATAAAAAATGAACCTTTAATAAATCAACAAATACTATTACGCAGTTTAGTGTTTTTTAATATCTTGGAAAATTTAATTTAAAATTAAAGTATAATAAAAAATAATAATAATTGTTATATACTCTTCTAGTTTTGATTATAGACTTTTTAAGCATTTTACAGAAAAAACATGTTATATATGATTTCTGACACCTATGAATTGCTATTTTTTATGAGTTCAGAGTGTAAAATTTTTTTACTGTTCCAAAAATTATTTTTTATTTATTTTGATTTGTTTCATTAATTATAATTTATTCTTCCCATTACATATGCAAATCATATGTATTATTACAAGTTCATTTTTTTTTTTTGAAAAAGGTAATTGACTTTTCAAAGGTTATACCTCTCACTGAATCACAATCCGATTTAAATAAAAAATCTAACGCCTTTGATAATACGTCGCCAGGTCAAAGAAATGTTTAACTGTTCCCTTCCTACAGCTTGGGAAAATACCTTAATCATGTTTAGACGGATTTAGATATACTATTTGTTTATTAACTTCATCTACATACAGTTTAGTACACAAAAATGTATTCTAAAAGAAAATTAGCTATAAAATCCTTATGATTATTCACTTAAAATAATAACGCAAATCCTGAATATTTTAACTCTTTTTAACTAATTCACCATCAAACACTGAATCCTGATACAATATAATAATTACACCCTTCTGTATAGATTCACTCATAACAGCCGTTAGAATAACGATCAAATTTTCCATGATATTTTTATTCTCATTTATATGTCTATATTTGATCTTCGTATGGCAGCAATTTACCTGTTTAATTTTTCATCATCTCTATGAACATAAAAACATACAATAAATAGTATGTTAGCTTATTTTTTTATTCCTCATTTAAAGCGTACTTCTCTGTTGTTTGTATATATCCTTCTTGCAGTACTAGTACCTCACAACCATACGCAATAACTTCACACCCATATTTCTCGTCCAGAAAGGTCGGATTGTTATTATACCCAGAAACACGAAATTCCCTCTACCCCCTGACTCCTAAATAAATATCTTCTGCGAGATGTATTTTGTCCTATGTTACGGTCTAAATGCATTCTTGATAATAAATTGATATGTATGAGAGGCACCAGCTGGAGTTTTTCAACTTAAAATAATTTCTTTTGTCGGCATGCCAAAGATACCGCCGGACCTAGGCAAAAATCCGTCGGCAACAGATCTAAAGAAATGTACAAAGATATATAGATAGCAGAGGGTGAGCACCCTCTGGGAACCGTTAACCGTCTAGGCAGAGTTAAACAAACAAACAGCCCTTATCTTGCACGTGGCCAGTTTAGACATTAGAAAGTACGGAGAAATAGCCGCCGTAATGGATAACAAATAAACACCCCTTATCACACACGGGCCTCTCTAAAAACCTCGGGAGACATAAAGTAAGCCGCCAGAAGCCGGCTTTCTTCAAAAAAGAAACTTTTAAAGATGAAAGGTAGGACTTTCGCCGAAGATCATTGGACCTTCTCACCCCCTCTGAAAATAGAGAACCCAATCAGAGGACAGAAATCAAAAGAAGGAGAGGGGAGAAAAGTAACAAAAAGGCAGGAAAAAGAGTTTTTGGACACAGGGAGTGGAGACTGTCAGTGGACACAGTCAGAGTGGAAAGAGGCAGTGGACACAGTCAGTGGGAACAGTCAGAGAAACATAGCCTGAGAGAGCTGGACCGAAGAGACACAGGCTGGGAGAATAAGTCATTGGAATACTTCTGAGCATTTTTCAACAATTTATCACTGACAACATATTTAGTTCATTTGTCAAAAACATTTCATAAAATACAGTTTAAATGAACTTCAGTTATTACGTCCGTTCCTCAGCAGTTTTAAATTTTCTCTATTCTTTCATATTTATTTTAATTTTTGTAACATATATTTTCTCCTACGGTAATAATGAAGACTTCTAATCGATTAAATAATTTTTACATTGAAAGTTTAGTGACATCTAATTGAAATGTATTTAAAGTCTTTAATATTTTGACAGAAGAGTATGTGTTGTTTTTGTGCTATTACCTATAAATTGTTTCAAATTCTATTACATAAATATAAATAAAATTATAAAATTTCTATTAAGTTTAGGTTATTATTATTTGTTACCGGTGAGGGAACAAGTCCGGCAAATGGGCCTAGTGGTCCTTTTTGCCAACTCCTGGCAGCTACATTGAAGATTCCGCCACGTACTTACCAAGGTGAGATTGTCAAAATTCATTTCTTGGGACCGTCAAGAGAAAGATATTAACTGCCCCAGGTGGGAATCGAACCCACATTCTGAACCGAGCGCTCTAAGACCCGCTCCCCGTCGCGTCTCTTTTGATTAATTTTATAGAAGTTTCATTGTACTGATAGAAACTATTTCTGCTACTATATTAGAGCCATTCAATTGTCGAGTGAGACGATTGGCTCATGTTTTTATAGTTTAACAATAACTGCATTACTATATTCACAAATATTTACTGAATCACTGGTGACGATTTACAAGAAGTTTTTGGATTTTGTGAAGCGCTCAAAAAACCCTTCACGGATGAAACCATATAGAATTACACTTACCTTTCTTAATAAGTAGGGAAAACTAAATCAAAATAATCAGATAATAGTTTCATATTTAAATAAAACACTCCATTAGTAAATCTCTGTTACAAAAATTGTTGATAAACATTTTCCACTAAATCAGCACCGCAATAATTAAATCAATTTAATAACACAACAATTTTATTTATACATTTTTTTTTAATTGGTCCAAACAATATTCAACAGATTAGGATGTATAAACATTATTTTAAAAATAATTATCTCTCCAAAAAAAAAAAATCTACTCTTAGATTTTCTAAGGCTCCCGTTATTCATAAACACTTAATTTTATACATTACTTGTACCATTGTATGGCGTTCTAAGACCTTACATTCAATTTACAAATTGTTTTATTGTTCGTCATATTACATGAGTTACATGAAAAATTTTTTGTACTAATATACTCTAAAAACTTTTCAGTTCCACATATTTAAAATATTTTTTTCGATACAAATAAAATATGAACAAATAGTAAAAAAAGTACTGGAAGATTGGCTGACTTTGACTTCTGTCAAAACAGTCCTGACGAAGTCCTGCAATGTTTGGCGAAACGTTGGATCATTAAAATAGTTGTCACTATTTGAGTTTTTTTTTTTACTCCACCCGGACCATATTCCATTTATTAATAGAAAAACAAATGTCATGTGATGACAAGATAAAAATTAAGTAATTGTTAAACAAATAAATAAAGCATTTAATTCTCTTTAATCTATCATAAATTTTACTTATTTATTTTATGCATATAAAGCTATCTACCAGTTAGTGAATGTGATAGAGGTTAAATATGAAAAATCAAGTGAGAATTCATTACAAGGAAATTGCCCAATAGTCCCTAAGATTTACTCCAACCATCAGGTAAAATGCCATATCAGATCATAACATATAATAACAGATCTTTTTACATACATCTAATATGAAGGCATCCCCTTCTTTAGGTAGGTTCTTAATCATTTCGTATGAGATTCTACCCAGACCAAGAGCTGGCTTTGCCTTTGTACTTGCTATACCATATGGCATTTCTGACACTACGGACACGGTTCATCTTGAATAAGAACAATATTATGAGGTGTTTAAGCTTTACCGTTTGACGTGGTGTCGTGAAACAACTTTTTAGGATGGATATTTGAGAACATATGGCAAGTTCTCAAATATCCATCCTAAAAAGTCCATTTTTTAAGAAAAAAAAGAGATAAAAAATTGAATTGCCTTTTATGATTATAATTTATAACATAATTATTATTTAATTATTTATTATGCATGTGTTGAATGGAACGCATTTGTCACATTTCAAGAAGGTAACAAGTAGTTCTATGTAAGAAATAGCCATAAGGCCACCTTCCAAGAGATTTTTAGGTCCCATTAACTAACGAGTGAAATGGAAAATCACCCCTATTATTCATACGAAAAATGTTAGCTATAAATTATTTTTCCCGATTATACCTGCAACCCTCCCATCCAACTTATAAGTACATTTTCAATTCTAAATTCTCTAGGCAGTTACAACATAAGATAAATACAACACTACTTCTCATTGAGCGATTATCGGTCATTGTCTAAGAATTAAAAACAATAGTCATCAACATAACAGAAAATAACATTCCCCCCTGGACCTACCAACGTCCCAATGTAAATCTACAGCTATCCAAATCCCGCATACAAAATATAACAACGTCAAAACATCAAGAAATGTTCCGAGAACTACTACAAACTCTGCCAGAACATACCGCAATGGTTTGAAATCTGATAACACAACAGGATCTGCCTTTGTGACACCAAACACAACCCATAAGAATAAACTGCATCATCTCTCTAATATTTATACTGCAGAACCGAATGCCATAGTATCCGCCGTTTACTTTTGCATGACAAATATACCAAATGACAATATAGCAATAATATCAGACTCTAATAGCGCTCTTCAAGGACTAGATATAATATATTCGATTCACACTCTCGTTCAACGAATTCATAAATACTTAATAATGTTAAAACAAATAGGTAAATCTGTACTACTTCATCTGGCCCCTCAGACATGTTGGTATTACAGGAAATGAGATGGCCGACAAAGCTGCTTGAGAAGCACTAGTCCTCTCAGGTAGAACCACAACTAGCTTAACTGCACTGGAACTTGCTCGCCAGTAGAGAGAATATGGGGGAGCTGGTGCACCGATTTGAGGAGCCAATCAGAAGCCAGCATTTTGATGACGTCACACATGGCGGGAGATTTGAATTCAAATATTCGGCTCGACCCACCCTTAACCACCCACGTGGTCTGTCACGTGGTCTATCACGTGATCATTA
>NW_027115112.1:0-439 GCF_000696795.3 Halyomorpha halys
ATCCTCCTAGGGCATCAGAAAAGAAGATGGCCTCGAGATCTTCTCCTATAGAAATTTTATTGGAGTTCTATCAGTGGGTAGATTCTCCACATGTTAGTATCATGTCACTATGTCACCTACACCAAATTTTCTTGTTGTATATATTTGTATACAAATATGTAAATAACAATAAATAAATTATTAAAAATTAAAAACTAAAATATTTTTGGTAGCGGGATAGTTCACTGGTAAGGTACTGTGTTATTAAACCGAAGGATCTGTGATAGACAATTTCTTTTTTTCTGTGGATTCAGGAGCCATCTGGTCCACACAGCCTCATAAATTGGGTACCATTAATTAAGGAGCGTGATTTTGACCAAACCATCTCCTTGCACAACCGTTAGTCTAGTAAGAGTACTTCATTACAAAATATTTCATGGGTTGTAGCAATAGAGATTTG
>NW_027115112.1:3539-4210 GCF_000696795.3 Halyomorpha halys
AGATTTTCAAGTGTAGATGAAACATACTACATATTTACCTATTGTATTATTTTGTACAGTTGTAAATTACAATAAATAAATAATTTAAAAAAAAAAAGCTTTTTGATACTGTTGAGAAAAACATAAATAAATAAACTAAGTTAAGTTGTACTATTTATTACTCAAGTTCTACACTTGCAATTCTATCATACATTGCTGTATTTTCTATTAATTAGTTTCCTCTCCATCTATATTTATATAATAGATATATTAGAAAAATATTTTTGTACAGTGTCGTACTCTGATATATATTCTGATTTTCTTGCCAGATCCCACATTGCTTGTTTTCAGTTAGCCCTGAAGAAGCTCTGCAAAGTGGGGCGAAACCTTGCTTAATATTAAATAGTTATTTTATAATTTTGTACCTTAACCATTGTACCACCCGTACTGTCTTACTACAAATCTTCTTCATACAGTCAACTATCTTCTTCCAACTTAAAGAAAATATGAATGGAATATGGTCCGGGTGCGATCAAAAAAAGTCAAATAGTAGTCCCCACTCCTCCCAATACCAACGGTCACTTTATTTTTGACTGCCGCCAAAACAGTTATGCTTTCTGTCTCATCATTTGATTTGTGTTTTTTTCTTTTTACATCTCTTTATTTGTATTTTCTTTAATATTTCTTCTCTT
>NW_027115113.1:0-1927 GCF_000696795.3 Halyomorpha halys
TTTCGATCAACTATAGATCAATTTCGATCAACTATAGATCAATTTCGATCAACTATAGATCAATTTCGATCAACTATAGATCAATTTCGATCAACTATAGATCAGTTTATTTTAGAAATATCATGAAAACTACTATTTCTAGGATGGTAAAGGTCATAAACTACTTAGTAGTACATTAAACTAGCTTTAATTTGAGGATTAACAGAAATCCGCATATGGAATAGTTTTTGAGACGTAGATATATCAAAATAAATTCACTAACTACTAATCTTTCAGAAAAGAAGATAGTCGAGGGTGCGATCAACAGAAAAAACACAAATAAACAAAAAATTATTTATTCGGGCCGACGTTTCGACCTGAGTTTCAGGTCTTCATCAGGGAGTCAAGCGGGGAATATTGGCTAAAACTGTATTTTTTTTCTTTGCTGACCGCACCCCCTGACCATCTTCTCCAATCAATAATCTACGGTCAACTATCTACAACTCATTTTAAATATTATATGTTTATTAATGGTTTAAATTTTACATATTCAAATTTAATGACTAATATTTTTTTCTCGATACATAAGTAAAAGAAGAACATCAGTCTCTTTTGTTAGATACGGAACTAAAATCTCCCAATAACTTCATTTGACGTACTTCCGAAGATACTAACATGACGGGTTACAGTGATACAAACAGACGTCTGCTGTAAATTAAAAAATAAATTGTCGTATATTTCGGGAAATTACCATATCAACAATAACACTGTACACCAAGAAAGTGTTATATAGGACCTATTAATCATAGCTCTCTTAATTTTTCTAATGGGCACGAAATTCAAAATGGTTTAAAATAAAGTAACACCAGGGTCCTGTTTATAATAAATTAAAAACTAATACTATTAATCTTGTAGTTTACATTTTAGTTGGAATTTCATTTATAATAATATTCGTTCCGAACATGAAACAAAATGTATTGGTGCTTATACTTTATAGTTTGTGTACTTTTATGGACTAATTTACCACAATATGTATAATATGGACTAATACTATTGGCTTTCATAATAAAACTGGATCCCTGATGGGCCAACCACAAGAGACCACAGGGCAGATATATATATATAATAGTCATGTAGATCATTTAATGGATTGGCAATTTAGACCGTTTGTCTAGTAAATGTTGCAATAATCGGAATCTACGAGCAGTTTCTTGTCTTTTTAGTCTTGTATGAGGATTCCATGTCAGTCGTTTGTCGAGATGTAGTCCTAAGTAACGGATCTGTTCAACAGGAATAAGTGGGGTATTATTAAAGGTTATAATTTTCCGAAAGTTAAAAACCTTTACTTATTACTTTAATGAAAACTATTTATAATTACTAGTTTAAATTGATGAGTCTGCCAAGTATACATAGGTAGAGGAAAGTAGTCCTAAGTAACGGATCTGTTCGACAGGAATAAGTGGGGTATTATTAAAGGATACTGTAGGGGAAGAGGTCATGGGTTTAAGTTAGCATCTTATAATCTACTACACCAACCATATCACTGAAACTATCAACATCCATCCGCAATAAATCTAACTTTCTCATCAGAAGTAATAAAGAAATGAGAAATAATTTATTATTCTAGTCCCTTTTTATCATTTTATTTAATTTATTACTTTATTATTTTTGTAAACATTTTTAATATTTTAATATTTATTCCATATTTATTGTATATTAATTTTAACATAGTTTGTTGAATTTTTTGATATTTATATTTGTTACTTAAGTATCTTTCATATATCTTCTCATACTCTATCACTATTTTATTCATTATTCTGTTAAAGACACATTGGGTTGAAAGCAAAATATGAAAGGGAAAAAGAAGGGAAGGAAAAGAACAAAAGAGTAAGAGGAAAAAGAAGGGGAAAAGGGGGGGGAACCGTAAAGATAAAAAAAAAAAAAAAAA
>NW_027115113.1:6237-7403 GCF_000696795.3 Halyomorpha halys
CACCAATGAAGAATTTTCACTATTGCGACTTCTTGTTATTACGATTTTTTTTTCGGTATTAGATTTAAAATGTTTTTTTTCCTGGACTTATATCATAAAAATTAATCAGAAAGAACTCCGTAATCATGGAAATAAATTTGAGTTTTACTTGAAAAAGTGGGATCTCAACCTTTTTCCACTAGGCACTTCCATTTCTTCATCAGTTATATAAATATTTTCCTAAACGTCCCAGGACAAATTAATGTTAGAATTTATTTATATGTGAATAAATAAATAACATTGTTTCTTTTCCTCTGAAAATGTAAAAATAACAGAAAGCAATTTCCAGTGATAATGAATTTTGTTTCATGGGCTAAAGTAAACATAATTTACCAAGTCAGAAACAGGAAAAACAAAACAATTTATTTCAATTATTTTATAATTGTTCACATGAATTTAGAATCTTCATTATTTTTCTTTTTATACATTCAAATAAAAAATTGAATTGGACTCCCAAAGTATAAACACATCCTTAATGAAAGTCAGATTTTCTTTCATATTCATATTCATTTCAATTTTGTGCATTTACTATTAGTGTACCATTTTCCATCTAGTTAATTCTTAAATTACTTGAAACTACCTTTAAAACTGCCAACAACACTAGAAAGCCTAAAAGATCATTATTTAAATAAGAGTAAATGTGTTAAACTGTGAGCCGTAAAAGAGTTATTTATTGATAGGAGAAGATGATCGGGGGGTGCGGTCAGCAAAGAAAATACATAAATGAACAAAAAAATATTTATTTATGCCGACGTTTCGACCTGATTTTCAGATCTTCATCAGGGCTATAAAAACAAAAAGACAATTGTTCCGGTTAACCTACGGCAACCGAAAGGTTGAAGTGGAGGGGGCACCAAACTTCAATCAAACATCATGGCATAATAGCCTACAAGATATAGTAGCGCCCCAAGTGGCCAGCAGCCAAATCTCACCTCCCCCAACGCTTGGTAGCAAGGGAAGCAAGAAAAAAAAGTGAGAGTGAAGCCATCTTGTCTTGAGAAGAGTTCATCATTTCTTTGTCCCTGACATCAGGAATCCCCCATGAGTGAGTAAAACTCTTGGAGTTGTTCCCTGCAGTAGAGAGGAGAGGGGCTTAAAGATGCAGAGGGAGGAAAGAACCATGGAGT
>NW_027115114.1:0-1041 GCF_000696795.3 Halyomorpha halys
ATATGCACATTGAAAAAAAAATTCAGGCATATTCAAAATAGTGATGCTTTCAATTTAATGCCTAAATGTTTCGGATTGCATTGCTAGGTACGTTGTAAATTTAAGTAAGTGATTTCAGTCTCGTTCAACTGTTCGATTTTGAGCTAACTTGTTCATCGAAAGATATAACACAGATATCAGTTTGCAAGACTTGGCGAACTAAGGATGTGTATTTTCGTTCAATTCTGAAATGTTTGACGTTCACAATATAAGTATCCCTAACAATGTAATTTTTAATCCAAGCATCAGAAAAAAATTTAAACCACAACCAAGAGATTTTGCTTGGCGCAGGTATAACGGTGCAATTTTGAATACGGTATTTAAGTTCTGAGCGTAAACTTGGTCGAGATTCTGTAAAGGCTTCGATGTTAAAGCAGATTCAGTTAATTAGCTGAAACGTTGGGGTGGAAGGGGGGGGGGAGGTCTTAATTGACAAACAAGTAGTTAACTCGTTAACTAGATTCAATCAGGTACCTTCTGCATGGGTCGAGGTATAGTGGGGCAGGACGATGTAGCGACGCAGAGTGAGTGGAAATAAACATTTTCAAGAAAATAAACCCGTTCTATGGGGTAAAGAAAAATTTTCCTGCTGAAATAACTAATATATAATAAATATGAACTAATTGAGAGGTATCTACACTGGATGCTCCTTAGTTTCTTAGAAACAGCCGATTGCATCGAGAACTACAAATAGAGACAATAGAGGGTTACATCAAAAAAAGGTTCATGAAGTTCCACTTTCAGTTTAAGGAGCAGTGACCTACAACCTGGGAAACCAGTCAATTATTTATTTAGTTAAATTCATAAATAAGTGTCTTTTGTATCAGACTATTCCTCTCCCCCCCCATAATCAATTGCTTATCCAAACATTATTTCAGCTTAAAATTATTTATTATATCAGAAATTTGAAATTTTTAAATAATTATCATTTAATACTCCAATATAAAGGTGAAAAATTACTTAAAATATTTTTTTTTTTTTACTTTTTTAAAAATACTATTT
>NW_027115115.1:0-3814 GCF_000696795.3 Halyomorpha halys
ATTTATATATGTGTCAATTAGTTTAATTGGAATATAATAATAATAATAAATAAATAATTTTTTGAATTATTTTTCTACTATCTATTTAAACACACTCCATACACTTATCTTATTTTTTATTATCAAAAGCGATAAACTTATGTAAAATCACTAATTTTAATTACCTTGCGTACATTCGTTATACATGGTTTCCTTATTACGCCGAAAGGTCAAGAACGAATGCCCAAACGTAGATATATAATTAGAATGAGATTAAAACAATGTTATTTAGTCATATTTTTGTCAAAGGGATTCATTTATTTTTCATATTTTTTTTTATTGTGTCTTTTAAGCCACGTTTTGAACTCACTCATTTACTGTTGGTCGTATTTTCGGCTAATTTATCATCAATATTTTTTTTTTTGGCATTTGTCCAGATAACATAATCAACATTGTGAATCGATTCAACATATCAATCTTGGTGTATTTCAACATAAAGATTTGGAAATAAATCTTCACATCAATTTTATGATTCAATTTCTCTGTTACGTGCTCAGACAACCAAGGAGGAATGACTACGTCTAACCATCTGTGCATAAGTTAACCGATAAATACTTCAAGGCCTAATGACTAGTCAAAGGGTCTGTCTCTATTTTCTATTATAAGTAATATTTTGACGAACAGATTAAATTATTTTTACCTTCATTTTTAAAATCTTATAAAACAAATTATATCTTAAATTTCGTTAAAAATAACATTTTCTGAATATATTTAAACCTTTTACCAATAGTATCAATCATTCTACGTGACAAATTAAACAATAAAGTTTTAAAAATATATAAATAAATTGCTAGATAACTTCAGATAAATAAAAAATACCTGTCATGAAATGAAATTGGGTGTCACCCACGAGAAATTTTCATTAAGTTAAATATTTGTTTAAGAATCAAACTATTAATTATAGAATTTAAGAAAACCAAATTTTCCTTCAAATGAGTAGTTAACATTGTAAATATCATCTAGAATTAGTGTCAACACATTTATTAGCTGTGACATTCATCTTCTGGATGTATCTTCGAAACGGCTGTTCAAAAATGAAAACATAATATAGCTAATTCTCAATATTTTGATTCCGATTTAGTATGCATTGGGAAATTCGAAATGTCTAATGAGGTAAAGCCCACCAGTACGTGAAAAAGTCTGTTTGTCAGTTACAACTATTCATCTCAAGTACTACAACTTAGATCTAGTATAGGATATACAACTGGATTAAAAACTGCTTAATAAAGCTTAAGTCGATTATTTAAGAATTAATTACTTGAAATATACAATTGCGAACGTCTGTTTTCTAATCCTATATTCAACAGATTTTAGTGTCCTTTAATTAATTATAGAATAAAGCTTTCAGTTGGGTATGGCGTTTAAAAGTAATTTACCAGAAAATGAAAAAAATAAATAAATTAGGGCTTTTCAACTTCGAATCTGGCAAACTTAAAGTGTTATTATGTGAAACCAATTTTTTAAAATTTATTTATTGATTTGATTAATTACATCCAATACCGTACTATCAGATGACAACATCTATCGGTCGGTGCCAAAATATCACATAAAATAATAGACACAAGTGAAATTTAAACATTAGAATTTTTACTATTAAGGTGTGGAGGCTATACAATTTTTAAGCTAGATAAGTACAATATGAATTGATCTCAAGTTATAATTTAATTAACAACTACTAAAATGAAAAGAAAACAATTAAAATAAAATAAAATAATAATAATAAAAAAAAAATTAAAAATAGCTGAAAGAATTATGAAGTGAATAATACAGCTGCAAATTCACAATTAGTGAATTAATATAATAATGGGATTAAAACAAAGTTATACAGAATATGATAAAAATAAGCATCCAATAATGGCTAAATATCACCTTATGTTTTATGATATGACATGGTTTTACCTTATTTGTTCTATTCTTATTTTATATATTCTTTTAATTATCGTTATTCATTTTAATCTTTTCAAATTCATTATTTTATCATGTTTTATGACGTTTTTTAATTTCATCCTTATTTTGTATTTCACTCTAAGGCTCTAAATCCTAATTCTGACCCCTGTATGTTATTCTAAAGGGATAAATCCCAGAATAAATAAAGATTATTATTATTAAAAAAAATAAAATAAAATAAATAATATTTATTACATAGCGCACATACATTTATAATTCTAATTGTAATATGGTAGTTTGTTAAATCAAAATCAAATATTGGGACTAATAGAAGTAAGAATGTACCCAGTTAAATATATCTTTTTTAGTTTCAATGTGGTTGATTTATTTGCTAGTTCTTCTAGTAAGCGATTGAACAAATACTATATGATAGTTTAAGGTACATTTAACAAATTTATTGTTATAGGGAGGTTCGATAAATTTTTTTAAACATTTATTAGATGCATTATTTCTTTTTTGAATAAATTATTATCCATAAATTAATAAATAATAAATGAAAAAATAAATGAACGTATTAAAACCATTAATAAAGTTTTCCGCCAACTCTTTCTTCCACTTGCTACTCTTACGAACTGACCTATAAATAAGTTACTTAAAACAAAAATAGATACATTCAGACGATTTTTTAAAATATTTGTATAAAGCAGATCAGAAAATTTAGAATACCTAACCAATCATGCATCAATAGCAATCTCGAAACCCTGACCTTCGCTTCACAGGCTATCTTGAATGGTAAACCACATTGGCAAACAATACATTGAGAGGAAAAAGAAACAATACATCGTACCTAATAAAATATTCTTAATTTTTTTTTAAATATTAGTCCTCGAGAAAAATCGTTTTTGCAGGGTCAACAATTATTTTTCTCTTCATATCATTATAGTGATGGTACAAAATAGCATTCTCATAATTTATATTATTTTAAATTTGCATTTAAATGGTTTTTATTATCTTATATTGTTTTCCATGTGTCTCTTTTCTTTGTTAACAATAAACTGTTTATTCCAATATGCATAATGTAACATATATTGCTATGTATCGAGGAATTAGCCATGATTTCAACAATATGTCGTTTATTAAGGTGTTTCGTCATCTGCCCCTGATCAGGGTATCCTTCTGGGAAGCTTTTAGCATCCTCGGATATGGAAACATCTGTATTAAGTTTGTCACATTACCAGAGGCCCCTGAGAAAATTAGATTGACTAACCTTTAAGTATCGAAGTAGAAAATAGGTTAGGACGAGGGACCAGAATCAAATTAACTAGGCAGATTCTTCCTGGAGAGTCAAACTTTTTTGTTACACATCCTCGGCCCTGAGGAGGGGGATGCCTGCCTCGGGAGTCTTCGGACATCGATAACCAATCAGAGAAGAGATTTGAAAATAAGGTAACGCCCTAAAAGAGAAGTGGGAGAAAAATACAGAGAGGGAATTTAGAAGAGAAGAACAAGACACGCTACAGGAAGGGCTAGACGGAGGAGCAGACTCAAGAGGAAGGCTCAGACGAGTGAGGACAGTCAGGATGCTGACTGAGACACCAGAAGAAGGCGTGAGAAGGGCCACCAAACCTGGATATCCCTGATGAAACAGAAGACACCCACGGCATCAGCAGCTATAAGTATAAATTAAGTAATAAGTAATCATGTAATAATTTATATTTTATGGTAACCTTTATCTGAATCATTTGAATCATTTTAATCATAATAACAAATTGTAAATAAATACTTAGTTTCTTTATATAGTTTATATACTGTTATATATCCCAATATACCACTCTTTATTATCCTATATAATCAATGGTAAGATCATTTTATGAATATAAAGGTATTT
>NW_027115116.1:0-2798 GCF_000696795.3 Halyomorpha halys
ATACTGTGATATTCTAATATTACAATTTAGAAGAACAATACTTTTTTTTTTTATTAACCTTAATGGGATTTTTATTCTTGAAAACTTCAATGTAGAAGTGTATATGTAGGACAGAATTAGACACGACTCTTTTCCAGATAAAATACATAATTGCTTATTTATTTAATTATTATATATTTATTAGGAAAACATAAGTGATGAAATTAATTAATGCTATGTAGTAACTTCTGTCACGTTGTTTCAACCAAACTCAACTCATTTATTATCTTCATAATCCTATATTAAAAGATTAAAAATATAATTTAAGCATCAACAAATAACATAATTCTTTATTTACCTAACATAAAACTAATTTATCCTCAAACTAAACCCACGTCTAGGCAATATTTTAATAAATTACGAAATGATTTTTTTTTTGGTTGAAATAAATAGCAAAACAATTATTGTTTAAATAAAGTAATTTGTAAGTTAAATATCAAAACACTCGTTACTTCTTTGAATGTTTAACGTTTCGGGCTATCCGGCCATCCTCAAGGACAAATTTAAATATAAATTTACACCTCACATTAATAATTTTAAAATGTTTTGTAGGCTATTCTATTCTGGACATTAATTTCAATCAAATCAATCTATTTTGTCACTTTTCCATTAAATTTTAAAAATTTCAATTTCAGATCAACTTAACACTATTATCAATCTTTTATCTCACAATATTTTTCTATTTTATATTGTAAGAGTGATAATAAACGGCCGAAACGTTGAACATTTAAAGCTATAATAATAAATGTTTTGAGACTTAACTTGTATATAAATTATTTTACTTTAAGAATAAAAACCAGACACACAAGAAAGTGAAAAGATTATGTCTACAGTAAATGTCTAAACGAAAAATATTTTGAAAGAAGATAACCTGGTTTGTAGTCACGAAGAACAAAAATAGTTTTCTACTCATTAGTAACCATTGTTGTTCAATTCTCAAATCACACATATACTGTCAACCATAAATAAATAAAAACATGTTTTATGTTTGTTACTTTTCAGTTATTAGCGAGAATAATTATTATAATAAATTAATTAAATAAATAATTCAAATTTTATCCATTATAGTCTCAAAACCTTTTATTTCTCTTATAAGTCCGACGTTTCGGCCAATCCGGCCATCTTCAGGGACAATCTACTTAATAAAACTTTGAAACTATATAATTTAAACAATTCTAACTTCATGCAGGCTATTCTGCCCAGGTCAAAAACGTCAATTTCTAATTAGTCAAATATCACTTAAAACAAAGTCAAAATCATTTATCAGCTGACACTAATCCTTAAACTTTTATCACAAAGGTTGTTTATATTAAGATTATAAATAAATTATAATAAATATTAAGGGGATGGTCTGGGGTGCAGTAAAAATGGAAAAAAAAATTGTATTCCACTATTTATTTACCGACGTTTCGCCCCATTTTGCAGAGTTTTATCAAAACAAGTCAACGAAGGTGGAGTTAAAAATAAACAATTTTTGATTTAATGCATCATTTTTAGCCCTACCTTAGTTTAATTTATCATCATGTTATTATTTTGCATTTTCAATATATTTTGAGTTGTTTCATATCTTGTTTAGCCATGATGAAACCATGCAAAGTGGAGCGAAACGTTAGCAAATAAATATTTGAATACCACTATTTTTCCTATCTGGCCGCACTCCAGACTATCTCTTTCATATTTAGATGCAATCATTTTTATATTTAATATTCTAATTAATATGCCATTTATTTATTTTTTATATTTATTGATTTGTTGCGAAAACAAATTTTATAATCTGGAGGGCCTCCAAATCTTGAAATTTCTGAGGCATACACTCGGTCAAAGACGGTTAGATAAATTGTATGTATTAGAAGAAAATTATATTGTATCAAATTTATTATTTTATAGCAAGGTGTCCTGTTACAATTTTATTGTTTTAGTTCCTCATTTTTTGTTATTGATATATACAAATGATTATTTTGTTTTAAAATTAAAAAAATATGATGAAAATCTAAAAACACGAAGCTATGAATTTTATTTCTGTATCTTGGCAGGTTTCCTTGGATCCCTTTTAAGATTAGTTATGTTTATTTTTTCACATTTCAGTTTCTTACAATAAAAGTAGTACCACCAGGATTCAAACTGTCGATTGTTGGTCATATATCGATTCTTAAAATATTTAGGGATTCAAATATTGTAAGAAATTTCATTTAAAATAAACAGTATTTAAAAAAAAAAATGGTATTGCTTCATTTCCATATATTTTATAGAAAGGGTTCATGTTAAAAATTTGTTTGTTCTACTTTTTCGTGGATGAAATTCTACATCGCTTTTTATAATAGATCGGTTATATAGGTAATAAATAAAATAATATGTTTTAAATTAAAAAAAGAATGACGAAAATGTAAAAACACAAGGCTATGTATTTTATTTCATTTCTGAATCTTGAAAGGTTCACCTTGGGTCTCTGTTGATATTGACCAAATGTTTTTCACATTTCAGTACAATGTTGCAATAGTACCACCAGTTAGATAAGGATTCCAACTATCGATTGTTGGTCATATGTGTATGCATTCTTAAAATATTTGGCAGATTTGAATATTGTAAAGAATAAATGTTTTATTGTTATTTTTCTATTCATTTTAGTTGAAATGAACAATATTTAAACAAAAAAAAAAAAGAAAAAAGAAAATGGAATAGATTCATTTCAATTGATTTTATGGAGAGAGTATTTACTTTTAATTTTTTTTAATATAAAATTTGGTATCACTTTTTGTAAT
>NW_027115116.1:3776-5193 GCF_000696795.3 Halyomorpha halys
CATATAATCACAACATATCAAATTATTTAAACTAAACATAAAAATATTGTCATTTTATTTGGTGAGAAGCTAATCATCATCATCATAATAAACCTAATCATTTTAATTTAGGTTAATTTTTATTTATTTGTTTATTTTTTATGTACATTTTATTGAAATAATACAATCTGCCACACTCAAGGGAAATAAATATTAAGGCTGACTATTCTCAATCATATCAATCTACATATTAGATAAAGAGACAAGTAAACAAATAATGTTATAAAACATAAAATAAGGTAAGTAAAAACTAAAATGGATAATGATAATAATAATTGCAATAAGAATAATAATATTTTTTTTTTAATCATTTATTTATTGTTATTTACAACTGTATACACATATATACAACAAGTAAATTTGCTGTAGGTGACATAGTAACATGATAAAAACATGTGGAGAATCTACCCACTGATAGAACTCCAATAACATTTCTATAAGGGAAGATCCCGAGGCCATCTTTTCAGACACGTAGGAGGATTATTAGGTAATGAAGGAGAAGCCAGGCTAGAAACAAGTGGACTTTGGTGGTTGAGAAGTTTAGGGAATAGGTATCTGGTTTTGCCAAATCGGCAACATATGAGACATTGAGGTCATAATGGATGACTTGATTTGTGACAAAGTAAGGAGTGTTAGGATTTTACGAAGGATTTTGGACTGTAAGGATTGGATTCAGGAGGAATTTGATAAGAAGAATAATAAAAAGATAAATTTGTTAATAAACATAGACGTATAAATGAATCAATTCACAGATAAATACGAAAATAATTAAAGTAAAGAAACGAAAATTAAATATATCATCTAGAACACATTGATTCTTATTTAAATAATAAATTAAAGATAAAATTACATTATGTAGAGGTTTTTATAATATTTGCATGAGATGAAATTTAGTCCGGATAACTAGAAATCTATCTATTTTAGCAAAAATCATAAAAACTACTACCCCTACGAAGATAAACGCCATAAAATTCTTATAGTACTTAAACTAGCCTTGGTTTAAGTGCTAATAGACATCTGTACGTGTTATGGTTCCTGAGATATAGATTTCCCACAATAAATTCACTAATTATTGATTTTTCAGTACATTTTAATGATTAGTTGTTTGTTTAAAAAGTATATCTCGAGAACTATTAAACGTATATAGCTGTGTTAGGTCTCATATTTGAGCACATTTATTCTACATTAAATGATGTTCAATTAGGTTTTCTAGTGTTGTAGGTAATTTTAAAGATGTGGAGCTCGGAATGAAAATGTCTTTTTTTTAAACGTTTTGAATCTAAATCCCACCAAATCACATTTACCCTTCGACGTAAACCCATGACCTCTTCCCCTACAATATCCTTTAATAATACCCCACTTATTCCTGTCGAACAGA
>NW_027115116.1:5243-6232 GCF_000696795.3 Halyomorpha halys
ATGGCAATGTTAATTGTATCGTATCCATGGCAATGTTAATTGTATCGTATCCATGGCAATGTTAATTGTATCGTATCATTGGCAATAGTTTCAAATAAAACCAATATTTCCCCAACTCTGGTTATAAGCAACAGGAACAATAATTTTTAAAATTTAAATTAAATTAACATACAACATATTTACTTATTGTATTATTTTGTACAGTTGTAAATTACAATAAATAAATACAAAAAAAAATATTAAATTAATGAGACAAATATTCATTTTACTAGTTATACAACTGTTCATTTAATTTTAATACTTGTCACTCGAATTGTATAATTGTGATTTATAAATATTCTGTAGTTCCGATTGTATTATAGTTTTTAATATATTATAAAAAATCTAAACATATTGTAAGGGCCGCCCATAGCTCAGTGGTTAAGACACATTCTTACCAATTTGTTGTTTATTGGCGGTGCCGGTTCGAATCCGGCCTGGGACGTCGACTTTTTTCATTGCGTGGCGGTCCCACAAAATGAAGAACTTTGACCCCCAACCATGGTTAGGCAGTATAGGACTCCAAGGGAGTCTTGGCCGAAAAAAAAAAAGAAAGAAAATATATTGTGCTTCCTTTTCTTTTGTAGCTCTTAAAGCTTTTAGGTTTTCAACTCACCGTCTGGTTCGTAGTCTTTCTAATTGTTCTGGTTTTGTGTTTTCAATTCACAGAGAGAGTAAAATTAAATATTACGCGGTGCTCACTAAAAACTTAGATGAACTTTTATTTAAAAACAGAATTGTGATTTTCATTTTATTTCTCAATCTTAACAGGGTTATCTCTATTAACATTAGTATAATGTTATTAACATACACAATTTGATCGAAATTACTCTCAACTTTTATTTTTAATAATATTGAAAATAAAAGTTGAGAGTAATTTCGATCAAATTGTGTATGTTAATAATGAAATAAAACCAACAAACATTATAATAAATCATTAATCTATTAAT
>NW_027115116.1:6282-7089 GCF_000696795.3 Halyomorpha halys
TTAATTGTATCGTATCCATGGCAATGTTAATTGTATCGTATCATTGGCAATAGTTTCAACTAAAACCAATATTTGCCCAACTCTGGTTATAAGCCACAGGAACAATAATTTTTAAAATTTAAATTAAATTAACATACAACATATTTACTTATTGTATTATTTTGTACAGTTGTAAATTACATTAAATAAATACAAAAAAAAAAAATTAAATTAATGAGACAAATATTCATTTTACTAGTTATAGAACTGTTCATATAATTTTAATACTTGTCACTCGAATTGTATAATTGTGATTTATATATATTCTGTAGTTCCGATTGTATTATAGTTTTCAATATATTATAAAAAATCTAAATATATTGTGCTTCCTTTTCTTTTCTAACTCTTAAAGCTTTAAGTTTTCAACTCACTGTCTGGTTCGTAGTCTAATTGTTCAGGTTTTGTGTTTTCAATCCACAGAGAGAGTAAAATTAAATATTACGCGGTGATCACTAAAAACTTAGATGAACTTTTATTTAAAAACAGAATTGTGAATTTCATTTTATTTCTCAATCTTAACAGCGTTATCTCTATTAACATTAGTGTAATGTTATTAACATACACTATTTGATCGAAATTACTTTCAACTTTTATTTTTAATAATATTGAAAATAAAAGTTGAGAGTAATTTCGATCAAATTGTGTATGTTAATAATGAAATAAAACACTCTTAAACAAACATTATAATAAATCATTAATCTATTAATGTAATACTTATTTTTCACATTTAAACAACAGTTTCCTATGACAATTGTGCTACCACCTGTT
>NW_027115116.1:7139-7494 GCF_000696795.3 Halyomorpha halys
TAATACTTATTTTTCACATTTAAACAACAGTTTCCTATGACAATTGTGCTACCACCTGTTATACAGGAATCAATCTATCGATTCTTGGTCACAAATCGATTTTTAAGATATGGGAGATTTAACTATTCAACAGTGATGTTAGGACCAATGTACCAGGAGCAGTCTTAAACTGCGCTACTATGCTCTAAAATAAATATGTTTATTTATTTTTCTTATCTTTTCCTAATTTAAACAATTAGTTGTGTAAACAGTTACTCATTTAATTGATACTTGAATAGTGAAGAGTAGAATAACTGAGGTGATTTCATCTTTAACGCATCAGCAGAGCTATTTATAACCTGTTATTAACATTGTA
>NW_027115116.1:8601-13484 GCF_000696795.3 Halyomorpha halys
AAGAACATCGCCTTAAGGTTTTTAAAAATAAAGTATTACCCATATTTTGGACCGAAATTTATAAAAAATTGAATTGCATTTAAAGTTAGTGAAAATCTATCTTGAACAAGCGCCGAGAAATCGATTTTTTTAGATGATGCTGCTAAGAAAAGTTGGGCCTGGATATTCTTCATGAGCCTATATCTGGAAAACTTGTGATTTAAAAAATAAAAAATATTTTCGAACATATGTATTACTTACCTACCCAAATCTCGCTGGAATGCACCTAATACATAACATAACATAACACAGTGCATAAACATATTATGCATTCTACATCCCTTCTCACCCTTTAGACTACACCTATAACAAGTTGATTGCGACACACTTTTAATATAAATAGTAGATCTTATAAAGTGAAAAGGCCACCTAAATGCTTCCTAAGACGCAGAATTTATTTTATCTTTTCTGATTTCTAATATACGATATTAGGGTCCTCTTGTATGTTCCTTAAGACGCAGAAAACGAAAATGCTATCGATTTTAAGATTGCATGTTCTTATATAGATTTATTTTAAGTTTTCTTATTTATAACAAATAAGGATCCTATTTAGTAAGAACTACTTTATAAGAAATGTTACTAGACCAACGGTTGTGCTAGTAGATGATTTGGTCATAATAACTTTCGACCCCCAGATGTTTATCCAACTAAGGGTATCAAATTTATGAAGCTGGATTGACCCCTAAGAGCTCCTGAACCCACAGGGCTGACTCATGGCTACAGAGAAACAGAAAATTATCATTCATAGCCGGATTTAAATCCGGGTCGTTGGAGTTAATATCACAGTGCCTTACCACTGAGCTACTTATACAAAAAATGTGGGAATTTTAGTTTATTATAATTATAATAAGCAACAAAGTTTTCTCCTCGATTTTAAGAAATCTAAACTTAGTCCCCCCCAGTAATAATGTCTCATTATATTTTGATCCTGCCATGAAAGAATTGCTGTAGTGAGGAAAGGTAACTTCTAATTCTACCTTGAAGGTGTGGTTGTGGCAATGACATTTGGCTCTTGAGCGAGCTATGGCACAACGAGGTGATCTCGTAGTCACAGTACTCAATGTAGTCAGTCACACTTTCACAATACTTATTTCGACCTAACCGAAAGAATTTGTTTTAAAAAAGGAATTTTATATAATAATGAAAACTCTTATAGGAGGCAGGTTTGTTTATTAGTTATAACATAAAACATTCATTTAGTCTTAACACTTACCAACTTAGTACGATTATGGTTGATATAATAATAATATGGTTTTATTTATTTTAGGCTTGATCCCTTAGAACAATATGCAGGCGTCACAATCGGGCTTTAGATCCTTAAAGTTATATACAAAATAAAAATTAAATTAAAATATAATAAAATAATGAATTTGAAAAGATAAAAAATGAACAATAATAATTAACAGAATATATAAAATATGAATAGAGCAAATAAAATAAAACCTTATGTCATATCATAAAACATAAAATGACTAACACTTCTGATAATAAATAAAAATTTATAAAATCAAAATCAAATACAATTAAACTAAAAATAATAAATGAAACGTACAATTTTTGCTAATATACATATTTACAAGTATGAAATTAATTCTGAAACATAAAATATTGAGAATATATAAACCTTATTTGAAACTTTCAATTGTTATTCTTCCGGATTTGGGTGGTCAGAGGGTAGTCGAAGATACGTGATTTGAAGATTGGAAGGGTATTAGAACTACTAATGAAAGAGGGAGTAGAATCCCTTAGGGAAGAGGAACGGAAGATCTACCAAAGGCGGTTCGATGGGCAGTTACATATAAGTCTGAAGGGCGTGAGCGGGTATTGCGGGAATGCTCTGAGGACTTCAGGAGGATATCAGAGATGTACGATGGACGGCGGGATTGGATAATTTGGCAGAGGAAGGAAGTAGGAAAATATTTACGACGGAAGAAGGGGTAAAGCCACTTCAACTTTTCTTAAAATCGGATCACTGAGGCGTCTCTGGGAACCCCAAAGATGAATCATGCAAAGCAATTAATTAACCTTTTTAATTTTGCTTCGAGATCTCCAGAGACACCCCGTAAACGACACAGGAATAATCAAAGTGGGAGAGTATTAAGGAAGTACCAAGGAGCTTACGGGTTTCAAAAGGAAGTAGGTGACGAAGATATTGTGATATATTAGTTGTAGTGTTGATATAGATGAAATAGAAATCGTAAACTAATTATAAAAAGTGTAACTTTGTAAATAATCGGTAATTGACTAATGATAAATAATTGCTAAAGGTATAATGGCCTGCAATCATGTGATAAGCAATGTTTGGCTTTGATAGTGTGAATAAGATCCTTGAAAATGGCCGAGATCGCTGAAACGTAGGAGTGTAAAAATAATAAAAAAGTGTTAAGCCTATATAGATGTTTTTGTTATAACTAATATAGGAATGTTATAGTATAATAGTGTTTAAGAACAGCATAAATATGTAATAATGAAGTTCAAAGGACCATCTGTACGATATGAGCAGTATTCAAAATAACGAATACGTATAAATGTAATAGTGAAAAAATTGTTATATCTTAACATTACATCCAATCCATTCATATATTTTTATGTGAAGAGTGCATTTAACATTATGCAAAAAATGAAACAGCCACTGTTCTTGCCATTACCCAGGAGCCGAGAAAAAAATATTTTATACAATTTATCTTCTATCCTATATTTTTATCAAGAAACATTTTATCTTAACGTATTTCCCCGTTGCTCTACTTGTATTCAATGGCTATGAAAATTTGGTTGGCCGTTCCAATGAAATAATAATTTATTCTTAATTAAAACAAATTTGATCCTTTTCTTCTCTCAACTTTATTCTTTATAACTTTTCCAACGTTTCGACCCTCAGGTCATTCTCAAGGATACCTTCATATTGATGTCATTTTCTTTTTTCAAATCTTAAAAATCCAGGCTAATTGCCTTTGTCCTACATAACCTTTTCTAAATAATTTTTTCCTAGATTTAAACCTTTTTTAAAAACTTTTCTTCCTTCTTTTATTCACATTTGCAACTTAAAACTGTTTTAAACCACTCTCAAACAAGAAAATATAAAAGAAATAATAATCCTTATTTATTCTGGGATTGATCTATTATTGATATTTAGAGTAAAGATGAAATTACAAAACGTCATAAAATAAAATAAAACAATGAATTTTAAAAGATAGAAATAAACAACAATTAAAAGAATATATAAAATAATGATAGAACAAATAAAATAAAACAATTTATCGTATCATAAAACATAAGATGACTTCTGTTAATAAATAAAAAGAAAAAAAAATGATAAAAAATCAAATGCAATTAGATAATAATAAATGAAAAGATACAATATCTGCTAGTGTTCATATTTACAAAAATACATAAAATGTATAAAGGTTTTTCGAATCTTTCAATTGTTATTTTCTGGAATTGTGTGGACAGAAGGTAGTCGAAGGTACGGGATTTGAAGAATGGAAGGGTATTAGAACTACGAATAATGGACAATACATAGGTCAATAGATTTTTTTTGTAGGAAAAATAAAATCACATTCGTCTTTGAGATCCTTTTTGTTTTGTTTTTTCTTCTAACTTTTATTCGAATAATAATTCTGCCACATTCAAGGCCAATAGGTATTATGGATGTAAGACACAATCATACCTTACATATTACATATATGCATATTAACTAAAAATAAAAATAAAAGTAATAATAATAATAATAAGATGATTAAGTATAAAGCAAAATGACTAATAATTAATTTATATGTGCACATCTTAAATAACAATGGTAGATAACTGATTTTGAGATTCTTAAATAGGAATTTTCATTTAAATCATAAATCATACATCAAATAATTTGTATCCAAGTTAAGACTCACATCATTCTTTATTATTTCTTTAAATGTCCAACGTTTACCATCCTCAAGGATATTTTAAACATTTTGCAGGCTGTTCTATCCTACATTAATTTCAATCAAATCACCCAATTTAGTCTTTTTTCCATTAAATTTTTAATTTTTAATTGCAGATTAACTTGTACACTATTATCAATTTTAGCAGCACTACAGAGTGTGACCCACAGGGGTTAGGCTCGAAATCCTTTTCTTCTTTTGAGATTATTAATTTATATTTTCAGTTTGGACACATATCCTTGAACCATCTGAACACGTTCTTCGACTGGAGTGTTGATATTATTATCCTTTGTCCTTATTTAAAAGTTATATAATATTATGCTGGAAGTAGGAACGATATCACACTGGCTGGGACAACTTATGCAAGCAGCTGGCATTGGGAAAATGCAAATTAAGTTATTGAGCCAGCAAACAGTGCCAATTATATCGTCCAATAAAATCTTTATGAGACTTGGTATCTTATGGCAACGGTTTTAAGGTGTGGGATCGCTTGGGAATCCATAAGAAGAGTTAACACCTTATATGTATATAATAGAGAGAAGCCCCTCTTAATGGAAACTTCTATTTAACGGAAAGTCATCTTATAGGAAGTTTTATGAAAGTCCCAAAAAGCAAAATATAATTATAATGCATTTGACTCTTCTAATGGTCACCTTTACATTCCGGAACACCTAATTCGTTCAGAACTTTTCACTCCTCTATAAGTGATAGAAATAATGTGAATTTAAAGGCAACCAATATTAAATAATCGACAAAATGTTGTAAGTTTCGGCTAATACACTATTCTGAGGAACAAAAACGTCTCTTTCCCATTTCAGTATAAGCTCCGAGACTCAATTTTCCAAACTATTTTATTTTATACCAGATCGGCCTCGTGGGCCTTAAATGGTTGATATAACCGTTATATTATATATATATATATAT
>NW_027115116.1:15112-16227 GCF_000696795.3 Halyomorpha halys
CCTTTTGTTCTTGACCTCATACCAACCAAATTCTCAAAATTCCATATAAACCTTTCCAACCATCCTAATCCTTTGGTTCAAACCTTATCTAGTTCCACCCATCCCTATAGCCCACCTAGAAGGTTGAAACGGCAGTGGCCAAGGGACTTATTAAAATTTAAAAAAATGGACAATTGGAGTTCTGGCAATGGTCAGATTCTCCACTCAAGTTGAGTGTTTGCGGCTTTAGCGCACTTGCTCAGCCTCCACTGGCTCACTACGAATATTTAAAAAAATAAAGTTTCCTATTTTTACTTGTAAAACAACTTTCTCAGTTACATTAGAAATATTTATTTATTCGTATCAAACTGTATAATTTAATGTTTTCCTTAATAGAACTTATTTTTTTATTAACTGTTCTTAGAAAACATTAATTGAATATTGTCCAATTTGGTTCAATTTTCACCCCTTACTTTTTATAATAGTAAGTATATTTTGGGATCCTTAATATTCACATTGTAATGAACAGTCTGAACACAACAAGAATTTCTTTTGAACGGCTTAATGGATTTTCATTATAGTTATAGCAAATTATTGGAAATAACATTTACTACAACGTCTGTACTATTCTCATATGGGATTAAATGATCGGTTTTACTGGTAATCAAATTAATGTGCGAAAGCTCTATTAACAAACCCCATCCCTTTGCATCAGTTTTATTTAGAAGGAGAGTTGGGTTATAGTTGAAAGTTTGAGTACAGGAGTTTGTTCTGTAATGTGTACTTGAAGTTTTTGTTCAAATAATTTGTAAAATATGTTGTTAGAACTTCAATTATTTAAAGTCCCTGAGATTTGAGTGTTAGTTAAAAACTTTAACAGATAAATGCGATATAAATGTACATCGAAATGTACTTTTAATTATTTAAATTTTCAACCCACCTTGCTCGAGGTTATATACCGTGATAAATTGCGTAATCTAGGCTGACAATAATGCGCAAAATATTCGTAGAATCGGTTTATTCTTCAGGTATTTGTTATCAGTGAGTTATATAAGTGGAATTTTGTGAGCTCTGATTATTATCTCAGATATTAAGGTTTTATTCTTCTAATCTAATGTTTTAAAGTCTGCAACATT
>NW_027115116.1:21260-23666 GCF_000696795.3 Halyomorpha halys
TTTTGTTTCACTATTGATCGCAACCCTGACCATCTTCCTATATATCAATTTTTACGGTCAACTATATATACATATATACAGTCGTGATGTATAATTTTATTTGCGGAGTTTTGTGGATTGTAAGGATTAGATATGAGAGGATTTCGAAGATTCTAGTGGAGTCCAAAAGCTCAACTCCATAAGTCTAAACCTTATTATAGTCATGCAAAACAACAATAAGAAATTTTTTATTTTTTTAATTTATGACGGTTTAAAGATTATGACATAGCAGTAGACTAAATTGATAAATTATTATACTCATCCGACGTGGATTTAATTTTTTTTATCTGTTACTTTTTCGCTTTGATGTACTTCCTAGGTGCTACTGGTCAAAAATGAAAGAAATTCTATTTCGTTTCCTTACTGAGTTAGTGATCTAATAATAAATAGGAGTTTTAGGAATGCTATAATTTCGCTTTGTTCATAAAGTTCTTGTACTTGATCGTGTGCAAGTATCTTCTTGTAGACTTAAATCTTCCGAGTTATTTACAGATAATTAGTTTTAATGTGTTAAGTTTTTTATTAGTAATACCTAATACTTTTAATACCTGACTAAGTCTTTAGTTGACATTGCTGATAATCGTGTTTTAATTTTTGGAAATTTGTGTGGGATTAGACAAAACTGTGATTGATACTATAGCTGATCATCTAATTTTGTATATCCGTTTTTAGAATATACGCTTGGAACACAATAACTAATCCTCTTTTATAGACATTTATTTTCTTTTATGTAACATTGTCTTTAAAATATACATTTTTTAGATGAAAAAAAAAAATGTTCTCAGAAAAGCCTCTGTTTAATTTTTTTTTGTTTCTTTATACTATTACAATATGACTACTATACTATATACATATACTGCTACAACTTGAAAGTGGCGAAAAACAATTCAAATTGTAAATAAATTATTTATATAAGCCCCACTTTACAGGGCTTGATTAGGGCTCTAAAAATTCTTTAGCTTACGTTAATTTTGAAGGTCTTGATGAAGCCCTACAAAGTGGGGCGAAACGTCGGCTTGATAAATAGTTTATTACTAATTGAATTGTTTTGACCACTTTTAAGTTGTAGCAGTATATGTATATTATAGTAGTCATATTACAGTAGTATAAACAATTTTTTTTTTTATACCTTTTGAGTTCTTCTGACCGCGCCCTTTTATAAAAGGAATTATTATTCTTATACAATATTACAAACTTCAATAAACGATCTTCCAACATGTCTTCTAATTTTCAGTTTCCATTTTTCAGATTATTTTTCCTCGCCTGTTGAACAGATTCGATACTTAGGACTCCATCTTGACAAGAGACTTACTTGGAATCCACACACAAGACTGAAACGACAAGAAACTGCTCGTAGATTCCGATTGCTACAACACTTTCTTGACAAACGCTCTAAACTTCCCATTCACTACAAAAAATTAGTATACACTACAATAATCAGACCAATTTGGACATATGGAATTGAGCTCTGGGGCTCCACCAAACCATCAAATTCTTCCCGCATCCATTCGTTACAATCCAAAATCCTACGTAAAATCCTTGATGCTCCTTATTACGTCACAAATAAACTCATTCACAAAGACCTTAACATCCCATTCGTTGCAGATTCGACCCAAACCAGATATGCGTCTTTTTATTCCAAACTCCTTAACCATCCTAACCCATTAATTCTTAATCTTTCATCCTTAACAATCCCTGATAATCCTCCGAGGCGTCTGAAAAGAAGATGGCCACGGGACCTTCTGGTTTAAATTAATGTTTGAAGAACCACCAATGGGTGGTTCCTTCCCAAGATTTTCAAGTGTATATGAAACATACTACATATTTACCTATTGTATTATTTTGTACAGTTGTAAATTACAATAAATAAATAATTAAAAAAAAAAAAAAAATTTCCTAGATTTGGAACTTGACAGATGATGGCATTGGAGACAAATTTATAAATCCAGAAAGTCATATTACAACCATTATTTTCATGAACTGTCTTGTCATAGAACAAAAGAGTGTTTTGGCCTTCACCATGTCCAGTTCATGAATAGCTATTTCTCGGCTCCATAAGGTCAGGGTTAAATGTTCTGAGTAAGATAATTCAGCGGGTAGTATTCGGTTTCGTGCACAAGGGATAATACTCCAAGATATTATTAAGAATAAGTGAGTATTGTTGGGAGCTGTGCTTAGAGATCGTGGAAAATCTCCGCCATGAAACAACTGCACGATCGCTGAGCGACCTCGGTCTATTTTCGATCTGTTTAAATTGAATAATAAAAGAAAGCTTAAAGTCAACATAAACAGAAATTATAATTGCAAACGAAATGAGGGTCACAGGGGGAGTAGTGCAATGGTTGTCTTGGTTTGTTGTACAAATAT
>NW_027115116.1:25362-27925 GCF_000696795.3 Halyomorpha halys
AACAGAAGAATAAACAAAATGAACATAATCAAACTATTTGTATGAAAAATAAATAAATAAAATAACATAATGATAAAATAATATAGTCTCTAGTCATATTTACACTCTAATATACAATATTTACACAATCGACCTAGGGATCCCCACTGTGAGGGGTAGAGCAGAGGTAAAAAGATCCCAGCGCACCCCTCTCGCCGCATCACTAGTAGTGAGCTAGTAGTGCAAGTGCGCTAAAGCCGCAAACACTCAACTGTCCATTTTTATTTTAATAAGTATCCTTTATCACTTTAGAAATATTTGTTTAAACCGGGAAGAGTCAACTTAATATAGTTTAATCGAGCAATATTTGAATGAGGCTTTTACTTTCACTTACCTATGTATGGAATATATAGTAAGGGGAAGTGTTGCATTCGTGAAAAATTTCGAATTTGAGTTTTCGACTGAAATACTTTTAATGTTTTATAGTAATGTATTGCAGAAAAAAAATCGCTTATACTAAGTAATTAGTAATAACATGTAATTAAATGTTTTTTAAATATCTTTATTGAAATTTACAACTGTAAATTATATAATACATTCAGTGAATTTGATCTTAGTTAAAATGGAGTGTTACAGGCGTGTAGAGATTCAATTGGTACTCTAATGAAATTTTACATTAGCAGGTCTCGTGGCCAGCTTCTTTTCAGGCGTCTCGGAGGATTGTCAAGAATGGAAGAGGATGCTAGGTTAGAAGCTAGGGGTTTTGAGTGGTTAGGGAGTTTATAATGGAAGGAGTTATATCTACTTCGGGCTAGATAGGTTGCATAGGGAACATTAAGGTCTTTATGTACGATTTTATTTGTGACAAAGTAAGGAGCATTGAGGATTTTACGAAAGATTTTGGATTGCAAGGATTGGATACGAGAGGAATTCGAAGGTTTAGTGGAGCCCCAAAGCTGAACTCCATATGTCCAGATTGGCCTTATTACAGTCATGTTGGTCAGTCTTTTGTAATGTGTTGGAAGTTTAGACCGTTTGTCCAGTAAATGTAATATTCGAAATCGACGTGCAGTTTCCTGTCTTTTAAGAATTAAATATTTTTAAAAATTGAACAATATTCAAAAGCGTTAATCATTTTTGGTGGTCCAAAATGCATCCACTAGATGAACTTTTAAATGAACTTTTAAGCCCGAAAACATAATAAAGTAAATTTCACAAAATTTACTGTTGTGTCTTTATTATTCGAAACCAGCAATAGGTTTTAAAAAATGAGGAGGAAACTTATATCGTATAAATAAAATATTATTTTCAAACCTATTAGTTATATATTTGCAATTAATTATAATTTAAAATAAATAAATCGGTACCGTTAAAACCCATGATAAAGGTTCAGAGGTTCAGTACTCAATAAGGAAATAATGTTACTTACGCAGTGTTGTCGAACCCACAGAATTGACTACCAGTAATAGTAACAGAAAAATATAATTTTCTGGCACAACTGGATTCGAACTCAGGTCCTTGAATTTAGTAGCACAGTGCCAAAAATATTTATTGAAAACTTATAAATCTACGGCACTTAAAAAAAGTCCCCATGGTGATCACGGAATAATAGTAACTTAGTTGTAGGACTCCTGAAATACTCAGCTATGTATGGAATATATAGTAAGGAAAAGTATTGTGATTGTAAAAAATTTCGAATTCGAGTTTTCGACTTTCATTCATGTCTTGAGGTCATCTGAGTACAAAAAACATAGTTTCGCCGAATGATCTATTTGTGAAAGGGCTTAACTGATGATTTTTTGTGAAAAGGGTTAACTGATGATTTTTTGTGAAAAGGGTTAAATGATGTTTTTTTGTGAAAAGGGTTAAATGATGATTTTTTGTGAAAAGGGTTAAATGATGAATTTTTGTGAAAAGGGTTAAATGATGAATTTTTAAAAAATATTCCTCTAAATTATAAATAACAATTATAATTAAATTATTTTTATTTGTAATAAATTAAACCAGTTCGCATTGTTTACAGCGCTCAATAATGGATAAATTCAAAGTTTTATGAAATTTTATGTATAAATAAAGGAGAAAAACGGAAAAATATAAAGAGACGTACGAATCGAAAAAAATCCGAAATCGTCCGATCTCTCCCGGTTGCCAGCGATTGACGAAATCATTTGCTTGCGAGAACTGTTAGACATTGAGTCAGGGAACTCTGGGAGACTTCTCCTGATACCTGTCATCAATTGGGAGAGTTCTGCAAAATCTGAATAGTAACAACCTTATGCAGCTTGTTGCTTCACGAGGGGATTTCTGCTATGAAGTTTATCTTAAAAGATTTTGACTGTAATTTTATTTATGTATATATGTATACATTTTTGTTTCTCACTATGGTCTACTTTTCTTTAGAGCTAAAACATTTTTAACGTTTTCCTCGAGGATTCCGATGTCCAGTCCTGGAAGAGCTGGAAGTTATCCTTGGAAGGCCCGGAGCAAGGTCGGTCCTGTTGGAACGCCAGTCCTCTTCTCAATCCAGTTCCGATCTGGGCCAACCGCTTACGTAAAGTCTTCACCGTAACGCCATTAGCATCCA
>NW_027115116.1:28611-32251 GCF_000696795.3 Halyomorpha halys
CAGATGACCTCAAGACATGAATGAAAGTCGAAAACTCGAATTCGAAATTTTTTACAATCACAATACTTTTCCTTACTATATATTCCATACATAGCTGAGTATTTCAGGAGTCCTACAACTAAGTTACTATTATTCCGTGATCACCATGGGAACTTTTTTAAGTGCCGTAGATTTATAAGTTTTCAATAAATATTTTTGGCACTGTGCTACTAAATTCAAGGACCTGGGTTCGAATCCAGTTGTGGCAGAAAATTATATTTTTCTGTTACTATTACCGGTAGTCAATTCTGTGGGTTCGGGAACACTGCGTAAGTAATATTATTTCCTTATTGACTAACTTCTCCAATAATGACTTCAATTTACACTGTACTTATTACAATTTACAAAGCGATTATAAGAATTTATAAATTTCGTAATTGTTTTTGGAGTTTCAAAATATTTTGTACACTAATACAAATTTTTGAGGTTACTCCTCAAAATAAATATTCCATTATCTGCTTAGACTTTCACCCATCCTGGACAAGGCAGTAATGAACCTGCCACTCCCTCATCCTTCAAGGCTCCTCCAAATTCTGATTTCACATCCTTACAGCGCTCCATGTACCGTTAGTTCCAAAAGATGGGGGAGCCGTCAGGCATTGCTTAAATGTCTAAGGCCATGATGGGTAAAGGGGAAGACCACTCCCTTTCAGCGAATTTCGCCAATGCCAAACGTGAGAATTAAGCTATGGCGTTCTTTTTTTTTTAAAATAAAAACTGGTTTTGATACCTTTTAAAACGTATCAGTTATGAAACTTTGAAGTGTTTGAAGATTAATATTGGTGGTGGTAACAGTAGTACGAAAATGGCCGAAATAGATTAACTGTTACATTTTATTTATTAATTTTTCTTATTTTATTCATTTAAAAAAATACATCCAATATAGTCCAAATGACAAAGACAAATGATAGACATAAGTGAAATGTAAATGTTATAGTATAGGCGTTTTAGAGGCAATTTTTAAGCTAGATAAGTACAATACGGAGAGTGCGGGTGCCTTACCCTATGGCTACTAACTCCAAGGACCTGAGTTCGAATCCTTGTAAAAATTAAATGTAAAAATTGTTTTCTGTTACATTGTAGCCGTGAGTCAACTCTTGTGTTGGGGTTCACCCAGCCTCTTAAATTGGGTACTCTAAATTCGGTAAAAATCTGGAGGTTGAGCGTGATTCTGACAAAATCACCTCCTTACGCAAAAGTTGGTCTAGTAACCACTTCCTTAAAAAGTACTGAACTCCTGTACTCTTGTAGTGGTACAGAATTTAATTTTTTTTTTAAGTACAATATAATCCTACGTAAAATCCTTGATGCTCCTTATTACGTCACAAATAAACTCCTTCACAAAGACCTTAACATCCCATTCGTTGCAGATTTAGCCCAAAACAGATATGTGTCTTTTTATTCCAAATTCCTTGACCATTAATTTTTAATCTTTCATCCTTAACAATCCCTAATAATCCTCCGAGGCGTCTGAAAAGAAGATGGCCACGGGACCTTCTAATTTAAATTAATGTTTGAAGTACCACCAATGGGTGGTTCCTTCCCAAGATTTTCAAGTTTGTATGAAACATACAATATATTTACTTATTGTATTTATTATTTGTACAGTTGTAAATCACATTAAATAAATTTAAAAAAAAAAAAAAAAGTACAATATGAATTGATCTCAAGTGATACAACCAATAATTTGATTAAGAACTACTAAAATGAAAATAAAGTATAAACAAAAAATAAAAAATAATAATAATAACTGAAAAGATTTCGAAGTGAATACTGAACCTGCAAATTTACAATTAGTGAATTAATATAATTATGAGAATAAATCAAGATTATACAGAATATGATAAAAATAAAGATCCAATTATTAAGCACTCACATACATTGCTAATACAAATTGTAATATAATAAATAAATTATATGGAGAAATATTACAAAATCGACCTCGTTCTTGCAATTAAGCATTAGAGTTTCGGAGTACTTTTATATTTTTATTATTCACAACTGTAATATAAGAAAAATAATAATAATAAATAAACGTAATATAAGTTGCGGAACACATGATAATCTTGGGAAGGAACCACCCAATGGTGGTACTTCAATCATTGCTTTAAATTAGACGATCTTGGCCATCTTCTTTTCGATTGAGGATTGTTGATTAAGAGAGATTAAGAAGTAAAACCCGTTAGTTCTTAATCTCTCATTATGGTGGGAAAGGATTTTGGGATGGATCATTTGGGCCAAATGTGCAATATATGGGATGTTGAGGTCTTTATGGATGAGTTTATTATTCAATTATTCATAAAGAGTTCAGTGTTCAATATTTTGTCTCAAATATTCTTTTGTTACGAGATTTATGGCTTCCTGGCCATCAACGCCAATTATTCGTTATTTATTTTAACTTACATTTCTTTTGAATTTTATTTTTCGTCTGTTCGATGTTATATCTATCAGAGGACCTTGTAATGTAAAAACTAAAAATACTAATTGTGTTGTTTTATAATCGGCTCTAAGGGTTTTTGATATATTCCGATTTAATCTTAAGCTAATGACCTCTTCCCCTACAATATCCTTTAATAATACCCCACTTATTCCTGTCCAACAGATCCGTTACTTAGGACTACATCTCGACAAACGACTGACATGGAATCCTCATACAAGACTAAAAAGACAAGAAACTGCTCGTAGATTCCGACTATTGCAACATTTACTAGACAAACGGTCTAAATTGCCAATCCATTACAAAAGACTGATCTACATGACTATTATAAGGCCTATCTGGACATACGGAGTTGAGTTTTGGGGCTCCACTAAACCATCAAATTCCTCCAGAATCCAATCCTTACAGTCCAAAATCCTTCGTAAAATCCTTAATGCTCCTTACTTTGTCACAAATCAAGTCATCCATTAGGACCTCAATGTTCCATATGTTGCTGATTTGGCCGGAACCAGATACCGTTCCTTCCATAATAAATTTCTCAACCACCAAAGTCCACTTGTTTCTAGCCTGGCTTCTCCTTCATTACCTAATAATCCTCCTAGGCGTCTGAAAAGAAGATGGCCTCGAGATCTTCTCCTCTTGAAATGTTATTGGAGTTCTATCAGTGGGTAGATTCTCCCCATGTTTTTGTCATGTCACCTACAGCAAATTTACTTGTTGTATATATGTGTATACAGTTGTAAATAACAATAAATAAATTATTAAAAAAAAAAAATTTAAGCTATTGAGTTGTGACGTGATCAATATTTATAATATTGACATTTCTGTGGCGTTTGTTTTGCCTTGAGATAGGAGTGAGTGAGCCTCGTGTTACCTATTCTCAGCCTGGTCAGTAGGACCTCATTGACGGCTCGAGGTACCCCAGGGCTTCACGTTATTTTTATGTTTACTCCTTTTAAGGTTACTCTTTCATTTCACAAAGATTTCCATCTATCTATATTTTCTTTTCGAGGGGTTTGTTCATTTCTGATGGAGTTAAAATTGCTTTACCCCATCTCAGGAGCGCGAGTGCTTCTCTTACAGCTCGATAAGCCTTTTCCACCTTTGCGATTGCTACGTAACTTGGAGGTCTGACATATAAATACATCCTTAAATTACAACCTC
>NW_027115116.1:35989-36772 GCF_000696795.3 Halyomorpha halys
CAGTCTAGCTAAAAGACATTAAGTTGTACGAAAATAAAATTAGAAATTTATAGTGGGTATATAGTCTGGGATGTGACAGCTAATTTTTCGAATAAATGGACTGGAAGTGCTTCTTTACCAAATCATTTTTTAATATCGATATTTTGAAAACGGCTCTATCGATTTTTATCTTGGTCTTATCCTTATTAAAATAGTTGGAAAAAATTTAAATGGTGAATTTAAAAAAAAAAACATTCTTTAATTTTCTTTTTTTAGAAATAACTAATCACTTCTCATTGTTAGCAGTAAGAAATAAAGAATTAATACAAAATATTAAAGATTTTGGATGGATAAATCTGTGCCGATTGCATTATGGGTCCATTAACTAGTACAAGAGCCCTAGAGGAGAAAAAAGGCAGCTATCTCACCCCAATTTTTTATTACTTAATTTAAAACTATGTATAATTACTAGTAAAATGTATGAGTCTGTCAAGTATAGGTAGGGGGAATAAAAAAATAGCAGCTGTTTCAAAACGTAAAAACATTAATGTTTTATATTTAAAACAAATTTGATCCTTTTTTTTCTCAACTTTATTCCTTTCGAAACCTTCCAACGTTTCGACCCACAGGTCATTTTCAAGGATACCTACAAAACGTTTTTTATTTTATTATTTTTATAACAATTTAATTATTTCCTTCGTGAAGAAGTGAAGGAAATAATGAAATTGTTATAAAAATAATAAAATAAAAAACTTTTTGTAGGTATCCTTGAAAATGACCTGTGGGTCGAAACGTTGGAAGGTT
>NW_027115116.1:36822-41542 GCF_000696795.3 Halyomorpha halys
GAATGGACTGATTCATTTATACAATCTAGGATTTATCTATAAAGATCTGAGCTTTATCCGACTTCCCGACGGTCATGCTGCCTTTTTCTTTTCTTTTTTTTTATGGCTTTAGGTAATTCACTAACTACTGATCTTTCAGTACGTTCCATACATTTTTATGAAATGTTGCTTTTTAAAAGGTTATATCTCGAGAACTATTGGACGTAAAGGCTCTATAAGGGTTTATATTTCAGCAAATTTACTCTTTTTTAAATAATGTTCTTTTAGATTTTCTAGTATTATTGGTAGTTTTTAAAATATAGAGCTCCGAATAAAAAATTAATTATCTTTATGGTTTTGAAACAACCGCCATTTTTTATTCCCCCTATCTATACTTGGCAGACTCTTCAATTTTGACTATTAATTATACATAGCTTTCATTAAAGTAATCAAAAATTGGGGTGTGATAATTGCCTTTTTTTCTCCTTTTGGGCTCTTGTACTATGAAGCTATCCGACTCAACCCCGCACCTTGAAGGACATTGGTAGCCAGACCTTCATACTGCCCATGAACTTTAACGAGCCGCCATATAGCAGTTTAGCGGTGGGTCTTTATACTCGATCACGACATCTGTCTGCTTTAGCAGTAGTAGTAATCGAGTTTGAGGTCAGATCGATTGAAAAATGGTCGAATCAGGTGTCCGATTCGGTAAGAGAACCTTCTAGTGTGGTCACATTTGTGGGCTTTCAGTATCAACAGTTCTGATTTCTATCCGATATAAATGTGGATAACTCAGAAGAAACACAAGAAATAGTTTTAGAAGACGATAATGTTAAATTATAGACTGTATAAGAGTGTGACGTGACGTTCATTGTGTTTGTGTGTGTGAGACCAGTCTAGCTAAAAGACATTAAGTTGTACGAAAATAAAATTAGAAATTTATGGTAGGTATATAGTCTGGGATGTGACAGCTAATTTTTCGATTAAATGGACTGGAAGTGATTCTTTACCGAATCGTTTTTTAACATATTATCGATATTATTGAAAACGGCTCTATCGATTTTTATCTTGGTTTCATCCTTATTAAAATAGTTCCAAAAAATTTAAATGGTGAACTAAAAAAAAAAAAATTCTTTAATTTTCTTTTTTAGAAATAACTAACCACTTCTGATTGTTAGCAGTAAGAAATAACGAATTAATACAAAATATTAAAGATTTTGGATGGGTAAATGTGGGAGGAAAAAAGGAAAATTGATTCAGGTGTTTGAATTGTAAAAAGCCCTGTCTGTGCCGATTGCATTATGGGTCCACTAACTAGTACAAGAGTCCAAGAGGAGAAAAAAGCCAGTTATCTCACCCCAATTTTTTATTACTTAATTGAAAACTATGTATAATTACTACTCAAATTTATGAGTCTGTCAAGTGTAGGTAAGGGGAATAAAAAAATAGCAGCTGTTTCAAAACGTAAAAACATTAATTTGATGAAATTTGATCCTTTTTTTTCTCAACTTTATTCTTTTCGAAACCTTCCAACGTTTCGACCCACAGGTCATTTTCAAGGATACCTACAAAAAGTTTTTTATTTTATTATTTTTATAACAATTTCATTATTTCCTTCGTGAAGAAGTGAAGGAAATAATGAAATTGTTATAAAAAAAACAAAAAAAAAAACTTTTCGTAGGTATCCTTAAAAATGACCTATGGTTCGAAACGTTGGAAGGTTTTGAAAAGAATAAAGTTGAGGAAAAAAAGGATCAAATTTGTTTTAAATAAACTAAACCACTCTCAAACAAGAATATATTAATAAAAATTAAATTAATTTTTTATTCGGAGCTCTATATCTTAAAAGTATAAACAAAACTAGAAAACGTAAGAGACCATTATTTAAAATAGAGTTAAATTTTCTAAAACATAAGCCTTAATAGAGCTATTTACGTTCAATAATTTCCGAGATATAGCTTATTAAACTGCAACATTTCATAAAGAATGCACTGAAAAAAACAGTAGTTAGTGAATTTATTTTGAGAAAAATATATCTCAAAAACCATTCAACGTACAGATGTCTATTATCACTCAGAACTAGTTTAGTGTACTATATAGTAGCTTTCATAATATTCGACAAAATAAATTCACAAATTGTTGGTTTCTAGTTGTAGATCAACATTGTAACGAGTCCAAAATCCTTCGTAAAATCCTTAATGCTCCTTACTTTGTCACAAATCAAGTCATCCATCAGGACCTCAATGTTCCATATGTTGCTGATTTGGCCGGAACCAGATACCGTTCCTTCCATAATAAATTTCTCAACCACCAAAGTCCACTTGTTTCTAACCTGGCTTCTCCTTCATTACCTAATAATCCTCCTAGGCGTCTGAAAAAAAGATGGCCTTGAGATCTTCTTCTCTAGAAATGTTATTGGAGTTCTATCAGTGGGTAGATTCTTCACATCTTTTCATCATGTTACTATGTCACCTACAGCAAATTTACTTGTTGTATATATGTGTATACAGTTGTAAATATCAATAAATAACTTATTAAAAAAAAAAAAAAGTTTATCGAAAATCATGGAAGCTATTGTGCATTAAAAAAAAAAAATTGAAATTTAATCGGAAACTATGGAACGTAAATTCCTCTATTAAGGCTCATATTTTAGCAAATTTACTCTACTTTAAATGATGTCCTCTTAAGTTTTCTAGTGTTGTTGATAGATTTATAGATATAGAGATCTGAATGAAAAATTAATTTTTTTTAACGTTTTGAAACTGCCGCCATTTTGTATTTCCCAACCTATACTTGGCAGACTCATGAATTTTGACTATTAATTATACATAGTTTTCATTAAAGTAATCAAAAATTGGGGTAGAACAACAGCCTATTTTTCTTCCCGCCTCTTGTACTATATCTACACAAAACTTGAAGTAGTGTGGTATGTAATAGTACGTTATATTTATCACTTACATGATGGTTTATAGAAATGATCAAAAACAAAACTCTTTATGTCTTTGTATTGTATGTTTGTAAAATTTAATTAATTATAACTTTAAAAATGTCTTATCCTGGACATTTTTTCAGCTAACACACTTTCTATATAATCGTCAGATGGCTCTTCTATTTCAATATTATTTGCAAAGATCTCTTCCTTAAATATTATCAAAATATTTGATTTGTTGTGAGGACTGGTTTGATTGGTTTCGATGGCCTGGTCTCAATACAGTTTGACGTGCCGTTTATTTATCACTAATTGATAGATCTGGGATAAGCGATTTAGTTGCCCTTATAATATTTGGGATATAGCTGCACTTCTAATAAGGACAGATATCTTCCTGGCTTTTAAATCTCTTGGCTTATCATTGGTGTTTTTGTAATTATATTATTATCATTTAATTTCCTGCACTTATCAATATTATTTTGCTACACAGATCTCGTACAATCATTCTTTCTATGATGTTACAGTACAAGAGCCAGGAAGAAAAAAAGTTATATCACCCCAATTTTTGATTACTTCAATAAAATTATGTATAATTACTAGTCAAAATTGATGAGTCTACCAGGTATATCTAGGGGAATTAAAAATGGCGGTTGTTTCAAAATCTTAAAAAACATAGATTTTTCATTCGGAGCTCTATATCTTAAAACCTACCAACAACACTAGATAATCCAAGAGAACATTATTTAAAGAAGAGTAAATTTGCTGAAATATTAGCCCTAAAAGAGCTATTTACGTCCAATAGTTCTCGAGATATAGCTTTTTAAAAAGCAAAATATCTTAAAAATCTACTGAACGATTAGTAGTTAGTTAATTTATTTTGAGAAATCTATATCTCAGGAACTATGTAACGTAAAGATTTCTATCAGCACTCAAATTAAAGCTAGTTTAATGGACTATAAAGAAGTTTCTGACCTTTACCTTCGTAGGAATAGTAGTTTTCATGATATTTGCTAAAATAAATTGATTTATAATTGTTCGGACAATAAGTGTGATTTATGAAAAACTTTATTTCAGAAACCATTGGACGTACTGATGTCTGCCCGCGCTCAAATTAAAGCTGGTTACATTTACTACAAAATAATTAATTATATTTATCTTTGTAGTAGTAGTTTTTATGAAATTTGATAAAATAAACTCACAAAATGTTAATTTCTAGTTGTTCTTATAAAATGTTGGATATTTGAAAAAATATATATCTAGATCCATAAGACGCACATGTCTGCCAACACTCAAAATAAAGGAAATTTAACTTACTGTAAAGTAGTTTATGACACTTATCTTCGTAGGGGTAGTAGTTTTTATGATATTCACATATGATTATAAATTTGGCAAATGAACAGTTGTCCAAAAAACTATAAATCAATTTATTTTAGCAAATTTCATGTAAACTATTATTCCTACGAAGATAAACATCATAAAATACTTAATAACTTATTTAACTAGCTTTAATATGATTGCTAATAGACATCTGTACGTCAAATGGTTTTTGAGATATAACTTTATTGAGATAACTGCCTTTTTTTCTCCTCCTGGTGTTTTGTACTATTAGATTCCATATCATTCTATTTCTCATTATAGATATCCTGTACATGGCATCTATTACTACTCCCGGTTATCCCACTTGCAGTCCCGTATCCCTTAAATTCCAGAAAGGCTTCCTAAAATATTAGCAGTACAGTTATGATTTAGGTGGGGGCAGGCTGCGTACGTTGACCCGCTCAAATTTTCGGCCTCTTCAAAAACAACAAAAAT
>NW_027115116.1:46879-52336 GCF_000696795.3 Halyomorpha halys
TATCATATCATTATGTCATTATGATCAAATTTACTGGTTGTATTTTTTTATACAGTTGTAAATATCAATAAATAAATAAAATAAAAAAAAAATAAAAAATTTATGGAACCTTTCAATAACAATAAATTTAGTAAACGCACCTTAAACTATACCGTACCATATCTGTTTAATCGCCTACGAGAAGAACTCGTAAATAAATCAATCACAAAGAAAACTAGAAAATAAATATTTAATATTTACTTTCTTACTTCTATGATTCTCAAAAATTGATTTTTAATTCACCAAATGACCATGTAACCCACATCAGGACCCTGTTTCATAATAAAGTACAAACTAATACTATTAGTCTTGTAGTTGTATCTTAATTCAATTACACAGACTTGCACAATAGTAAATTGTACTTTAGTATTTTTTAATTCCTGTAATATCGTTAATAATCATCCCTATCATAAAAAAATAAGTATTTGTATTATTACCACACTAGTTTCTACACTTGTACTATCAACTAATACTACTAGCTTTCATTATGAAACAGGGCCCAGCCAGTAATTTTAACTCCACATAATTTATTTATTATATTACAATTTGAATTAGCAGTGTATGTGTGTGCTTAATAATATATATATTATTGGGTCTTTGTTTATATCATATTATTTTATTCTCATATTTATATTCATTTGCAGCTTTATTTTTCACTTTAAAATCCGTTCAGTTATTTTTAATATTATTATTTATTTAATTTTTTTGAAATAATTATTGAATGGAATATGGTCTGGGTGCGGTCAAAAAAACTCAAATAGTAAATGATTTTACTATTTTTATTGAGCCAACGTTTCGCCCCACGTTGCAGGGCTTCGTCAGGGCTAAAAAATATTCTCACTCTTTGACTTTGACTCCCGTCAATTGTATCTTTTTTAGCCCTGACGAAGCCCTGAAACGTTGGCTCAACAAAACTAGTATAATCATTTACTATTTGAGTTTTTTTGACCGCACCCGTACCATATTCCATTCATCTATACACACGGTCAATCAATAATCTTCTATTAAAATAATAATTATTTTATTTTCATTTTAGTAGGTGTTAATTAAATTATTAGTTGTATCACTTGAGATCAATTGATATTGCACTTATCTAGCTAAAAATTGAATAGCCTCCACAAGACCCTAATAGTCTAAACTGTAATATTCACGTTTCACTTATCTCTATCATTTTTATGTGTTATTTTGGCACCGACCAATAGGTGTTGTGTAAATAAATAAAATAAAAAAATAAAAAATGAGAGGAGCAAAAATATTAGATGTGAAATTGTTGTACATTAAATTGCAATATTATATATATATGTAAATTATATTCATTAAATTTAAATTTTCAACATTTCCACTAAAAGAAATCATTCTTTTTATAACGTATTTATTTTCGTTAAACAAAGTATTTCCTTATATTTTTCGTCTCTGCCAGTAAATTAAAATAAAGTAAAGTAAGCAAAGATTCATGGATGAGACGTCTCGTCAAAGGATCAGAATTATTCACTACAAATAGTTAATTTGTATTTAATGGCAGGTAATGCTCTAAAGCTGATCGAAAGATTATTTATTTTGGAATTCTGATGTATTGGATCACTAGGTCTCATTTAAATCTCTAGTCTAATTCGCAACTACCGAACCAGTTTCGGCGAACTTTCACAAACAGAGTCGACACCTATAATCGAGGATTTATGGAATTTCGACAGTCTTCAACGACCTGCCCAAATTGATGTGATGAAATCTGGAGCATACTAATGGACTTAATGGATCTAATTTACGGAGTTTAATAACCAACTTTCGTTGCCAATTTACGGCATGAGAGATATATTAGAATTTAGATTCTTTAAACTTGAGCTTGCTTGAGCATTATCCACCCGAAGTCCAAACGAGGATATGCATAATGTGGAGATCATTTTCAGTGCGATCGTCGTCGAAATGTATTTTTAATGAGCTGACCGCTGGTGTTCCTCTACATTGTCTACTACTGACATCCCAACCAAACCTAACACCATCCTCACTACTTATACTGATGAGAAATGAGTTAGTACAAGAGCCGAGAAGAAAAAAAGGCAGTCATCTCACCCCAATTTTTGATTACTTTAATGAAAACTATGTATAATTAATAGTCAAAATTGATGAGTCTGCCAAGTATAGGTAGCAGGAATAAAAAATGGCGGCTGTTTCAAAACCTTAAAAAAACGTTAATTTTTCATTCTATATCTTAAAAACAACCAACAACACTAGAAAATCTAAAAGAACATTATTTTAAGAAGAGTAAATTTGCTGAAATATTAGCCCTAAAAGAGCTATTTACGTCCAATAATTCTCGAGATATAGCCTTTTAAAAAGTAACATTTCATGAAAATGTACTAAAATGTAAAATGAAAATGTACTCAGTAGTTAGTTAATTTATTTTGAAAAATCTATATCTCAGGACCTACAGATGTCTATTAGCTCCCAAATTAAAGCTAGTTTAATGGACTATAAATAACTTTCTGAACTTTACCTTCGTAGGAATAGTAGTTTTCATGATATTTGCTAAAATAAATTGATTTATAGTTGTTCGGATAATAAGTTTGATTTATGAAAAACTTCATTTCAGAAACCATTGGTGTAGAGATGTTTTCCAGAGCTCAAATTAAAGCTAGTTAAATTTCCTACAAAATAGTTAATTATGTTTATCTTTGTAGGAGTAGTAGTTTTTATGATATAGGACAAAATAAACTCACAAAATGTTAATTTATAGATGTTCGTATAAAATTTTTGATAAAATATATCTCTAGATTCATAAGACGTACATATGTCTGCCAACACTCAAAATAAAGGGAATTTAACTTGCTATAAAGTAGTTTATGACACTTATCTTCGTAGGGGTAGTCGTTTTTATGATATTCAGATATAAATATAAATTTGTCCGAACAACTATAAATCAATTTATTTTATCAAATTTCATGAAAACTTACTACTCCTGCAAAGATTAACATCATAAACTACTTTATAACTCATTAAACTAGCTTTAATTTGAGTGATAATAGACATTTGTACGTCAAATGGTTTTTGAGATATAAATTTTTCAAAATAAATTCACTAACTACTGATCTTTCAGTACTTCCCATACAACATTTTTATGAATTGTTGCTTTTTAAAAAGCTATATCTCGAAAACAATTGATCGTAAATAACTCTATTAGGGCTCATATTTTAGAAAATTTTCTCTTCTTTAAATGACGTTTTAAAAGATTTTCTTGTGTTGTTCCTACTTTTTGAGATTAATGAGATTAAGAAAAATTAGTTTTTTCTATCGCTTTGAAACAGCCACTATTTTTTATTCCCCCTACCTATACTTGGCAGACTCATCAATTTTGACTACTAATTGTACATAGTTTTCATTAAAGTAATCAAAAATTGGTGTGAGATGACTGCCTTTTTCCTTCTCTTACAAAGTGCTCGCTGTCATTGCATCCCAAACTCTCCAATCCCATATCCCTCTAGAAGGGTGCAATAGTAGGAGGATCAAAATAAATCTCATCAAATCACCTATACACTTCGTCGTAAACCTACTGACTGATGTTACTCTTACCCATGTAGAACAGATCCGCTACCTTGGGCTACACCTGGACCGACGACTGACCTGGAATCCTCACACAAGACTGAAAAGGCAGGAAACTGCACTTCGATTTCGACTATTACAGCCCTTACTTGAGAAGCGGTCTAAACATCCAATTCAATACAAAAGACTTCTCTACATAGCAATTATAAGGTCTATCTGGACATACTGAGTTGAGCCTTGTGGCTCCAGTAAACCTTCGAATCCCTCACGCATGTAATCCAAAATCTTCCGTATAATCCTCAATGCACAAATTAAATGCACTTTGACAAGAATTAAATGCTAGATAAATATCCTAAATAAGATAAATATCCTAAATAAGCCTTAATGCTAGATAAATATCCCTTCTAACCCGAACCAGATATCACTCCTTGCATTATTATTATTTTATTTTTTTTTTTTAATAATTTATTTATTGATATTTACAACTGTATACACATATATTCAACAAGTAAATTTGCTGTAGGTGACATAGTGACATGATAAAAACATGTGGAGAATCTACCCACTGATAGAACTCCAATAACATTTCTAGAGGAGAAGATCTCGAGGCCATCTTGTTTTCAGACGCCTAGGAGGATTATTAGGTAATGAAGGAAAAGCCAGGTTAGAAACAAGTGGATTTGGGTGGTTGAGAAGTTTATTATGGAAGGAACGGTATCTGGTTCTGGCCAAATCGAGTGTCCAGATAGGCCTTATAATAGTCATGTAGATCAGTCTTTTGTAATGGATTGGCAATTTAGACCGTTTGTCTAGTAAATGTTGCAATAGTTGGAATCTACGAACAGTTTCTTGTCTTTTTAGTCTTGTATGAGGATTCCATGTCAGTCGTTAGTCGAGATGTAGTCCTAAGTAACGGATCTGTTCGACAGGATTAAGTGGGGTATTATGAAAGGATATTGTAGGGGAAGTAGTCATGGGTTTACGTCGAAGGGTAAATGTGATTTGGTGGGATTTATTGGAATTTATTTTAATCCTCCAGTTTTCCTTGCATTATTAACTCCCTAAACCATCAAAACCCTCTAGTATCTAACCTTTCTTCCTCTTCTATTCCTGACAATCCTCCGAGGCGCCAGAAAAGAAGATGGCCTCGAGGCCTTCTAGTTTAGAAATATGATTAGAGTGCTATTAATGGGTAGTTTCACTACAGACCTATATCACTCTATTGTGATCTTACTTCAAATTTACTAAATGTATACGAACAAAAAATTATTTTTATTTTAAAAATTTGAAACAGCCACCATTTTGTTTTCCCCTACCTATACTTGGCAGATTCATCAATTTTGACTATTAATTATATATAGTTTCCATTAAATTAATTAAAAATTGTGGTGAAATAACTGACTTTTTTCATTGGGCTCTTGTACTATGACTAATCCCTAATTTTGAAAAGCATAGTTTCAATTGTTTATTACATAGTAATTTGCAGATTAAAAATTACAATTACTGTTAAATTTTATCTGTGTTTTAATAAATAAATAATAAAAATAATATTGTAAGTTGAACTTATATTTGCCCCATACCGCTGTAACTGACATTTGAAGAGTCCCAACGCAATATTTGTCATAAGAAGAGAAAGTGTGCTATCTTGGCTCGTGCCCTTGGCCAGGACATACTTTTACTTTCTTACTCCTGTTTGGAAATCGATCCTGAGCAGGTAAACAGCTGACTGTAGTGCCAGTAGTGGTAGATCGAGATCCATTCAGTCCAAGGTCATAAACCCACAGAGCAAACTTGATGAAGTAAACACACGCTGTGGCCTCTACAGGTTAAAATTTATTTATTCTTCTCGATGGAATGCAATTACATTAAATAAATAATTACTTG
>NW_027115116.1:52386-56698 GCF_000696795.3 Halyomorpha halys
GGGTGTACTGAGTTCTGATGGGGTAAGAACGGCGGTGCCTCGGCCAGGGAGCGTGAGAGCCCCACTAGTGATTTAATTGTATAATTAGAAGATTGTTGTTGACCGTGGATAATATATGTGAGGAGTATGGTTGGAAATAAAAAACGCATATATTAGTCCAAACGTTTCGGTCAGAATTTCTTGTCTACATCAGGGCTAAGAACAAAAAACAAGATAATAATCATTGAATAAGAGGGTATATACAATGATTAGAAAATAACTAACATTATGAATACATATATAGTAATGACAGACATGTATAGTTTAAGTATTATAAGCAGATAAAGGCTGTATAAGAAGAGTAATATTAAAATTAAGTTAGAGGAAAGAACATATAATTAAATAATAAATTATATATTAAATTCTGGTTAGTAAATATATGAACAAAATCAAAACTATTAAAATAAAAATAAAGTAATGAAGTAATTTTATACGGAATGGTGACAACATGTCTCCCTAGCCTGGAAAAATGACTGAAATTAGAGAGAAGGATCCTGAGGAGAATCTATCGGCCCAAGAAAACACAGGAAAGCTACAGGTTAAGACCCAACCAGGAAATCTACAGGGAGATAACGAGAGACATGACTTAGAAACCGAAATAACAATCAGAAGACTGAGATTCTACGGACACAAAAGAGACTAAACAAGAAACTCCTTAACGGAATGCGTGATTACAAAAGCGTAGAAGGATATGAGAAGCAAATAAGAGAGGAAACAAATAAATTGAAAATACCAGACAAAGACTGCCTGTATAGAGAACAGGAAAAAATTGAAATAAATAAATTTTCTTGCGGTAAATAAAGAAAAACGGAAGGGTAATGCGTGGTCGGAGGAGAGAAAGCAAAAACACGCAGAAATGATAAGAAGATACTGAGAGAGAAGAAGAGAAAAAGTGAGAAGGGAAAAGTAATGATATTCGCATGGTCTTGAAAGGCCGTTCCCTGAAAGAAGTAATAAAAGAAGTGGGAAATAACACATGTATATAAGTAATTAAATATGCAAGGAAAAAAAATATTATGTTACATAATGCAAAGAATATGGATATTTAAATTCAATAATAATAATTTTAATTAATCTTATGAAAAAAAGATAAATAATATTTAATTATTGAAAAATGTAAGTAAAATACGAGAACAACAAGACAAAATATAAAGTTTAGGAAAACAAAAGGGGTAATTCGTGAGACAATAATAATATGTGATAAACATAACTAATATAACATGGGTAAGGGAAACAAGAAAAAAAGAGAAGAGGAGGAGAGTGTAAACGAAAGATGAGATAAATACAATAACACTTAAGTTCTTTTCTAATCCATACAACCTTTTATTTAGAAAGACAAAAGAAGTAACTAGTGAATATGATAAAAATATGTTGTAAACTAATAACTTATGTTTATTTGTATCTTCTTTTAAAACAATATTTTTCGTTATATGCTGGATACCATAATTTGCAAATAATTTATTTTTGCTTTTTACTAATGATATAATTGTGTCTTGGGACAAAAATAACCAATGTGTATTTTAAGAGGTTTATAGTTTATAATTTTAATTTTTTTTAAGTGGTAAAATATAGGTGCTTAGGTATGCTGATAATTTGGTATTATTGAGTTAGAACAAGGAAACTATAAAAATAAATAAATTTGGTATAAATAAAGTAGGTAGATATTTTCAAGTGTTTAGGTGTTTACAATTTAATACCCTGGAATTATATTTAAGTTTTGATATCGACTGCCCTACAGTTTCATTTAATAATGTTACTCTTACCCCCTGTCGAACAGATCCGCTACCTTGGACAAACGATTAGGATTCCACCTCACACAAGACTGAAAAGACAGGAAACTGCACGACTATTACAGCACTTACTAGACAAACGTTCTAAACTTCCAGCTCAATACAAAAGACTGATCTACATGACAATAATAAGGCCAATCTGGACATATGGAGTTTAGCTTTGGGGTTCCACTAAACCTTCGAATTCCTCTCGTATTCAATCCGAAATCCTCAATGCTTCTTACTTTGTCACAAATAGAATCATACATAAAGACCTTAATGTTCTCTATGTAACAGATCTAGCCCGAACCAGATCATTCCTTCCATTATAAACTCCCTAACCATCCAAACCTCCTAGTTTCTAATCTTGCATCCTCTTCCATTCCTGACAATCCTCCGAAGCGCCTGAACAGAAGATGGCCACGAGACCTGCTAATGTAAAACGTCATTAGAGTGCTACCAATGGGTAGTTTCTCTACACGCCTGTAACACTCCAATTTAACCGAGATGTACTAAATGTATTATAATGTACAGTTGTAAATAGCAATTAATAAATATTTTTTAAAAAAATGAAAAAAAGTTTTGATATAGCACCATAAAGTCAGTTTTTAAGCTTCTTAAACTGGAAACATAAGATCTGTTAGTGTGCTTAGGAATGCATCACATTAATGTCGCCAGGTTTCTGTAGGTTGTCGAAATTGATCAATTATACAATTGATTGTAGGTGTCGATTAAGTATGCGAAAATTCACCGAAACTATTTCGAATCACCCGAAATATGCGAAAAGATTCATCTTAAAAGAAAATATTTTTCAATTATCTGCAGATTATAATATTATAAGAAATATTATTCTTGTCTCTATATTTTAGAATTAATATTTTGGATTGTTATTTAATGCTTATGTGTTTGGTCATGACTTAATGCATCAGGCCTAAACCTTTGAGCATCAGCCTAAACCTTTAAGACGATAGGCTAAAAGCTGTTGACTACAGAACGTCATTCTTATCAGCCCTGAGAAAACCATGCAAAGTGGGACAAAACGTTAGTTACCATTAAATAGTTTTTTAAAATTATTTTGATAGCTTTATTGAGCGCCACCGGATCTTTCAACAATCTACTTCATACGATCAACAATCTTCTTCCAAGACAATTGGTGCGTCCTCCAGTCGGTACTAACAGTAGTAAGCAGTATAGAAAATTCTAGTGGAAATGAGTCTAGTTATAACTCTTTACTATTTGGTTAGAAGAGGTTCCCAAGGCAGTCGTTGGTTCCTTTCTAGGCCTTCCTAACCACTTATTCAAATATTAATTCCTGAAGTAATTGTAGTTACAGTAGAAGCCTTTTAAGAATACATTGTCATTTATAAAATAGCATCCCGATCATTTTTCGTGCTGGATTAAACTCACATTTTAAGCATTGAAAAACCACATTTCACCACGTTACTCTCTCAAGAGTAATTTGAAAAAAAATTTATTTGAAAAAAAACCATCGCACGTGTTCTGATGATGATAAACTTAAAAAGATGAAACAGAATTATTTTTTATTTGTTCTATAAATATTTTATGTTGTAGAGCCATTATGTTGGTAAACTGCATGATACTGGACAGATGCTCACCGCAGACTGCAGTTGTGGTCAGTACTGGACGTGACTCGGGGTCGAGGTGATGGTCAGTGTTTTGTTGTGGTCGTATCTTCCGCTGCTAACTGCCAGCAATCGCAAGGGGCATCCTGCTGGCTATCGATAAATAAATCGAAATAGGTTTATCGACATTGAAAGGCGTATTCTTTTATTTCTTAGGGTACCAAACTCATGCTAATTTCAATTTTAAGAAAGCTGTCGATCTTTACAATCCAAAATCGTTCGTAAAATCCCCAATTCTCCTTATTTTGTTACTAATAAAACCATCCATAAAGACATAAATGTTCCTTATGTATCCGATCTAGCCCGAACCCGAGATTCCTTTCATAATAAACGCCCTAGCTACCCAAACCCACTAGTTTCTAACCTTGCTTCCTCTTCCATTCCTGGCAATCCTCCGAGGCGCCTGAAAAGAAGATGGACTCGTGACCTTATATTGTAAACTGTTTTTAGAGTTCTACTACTGGGTAGTTTCTCTGTATATCATTATGTCATTATGATCAAATTTACTTGTTGTATTTTTTATACAGTTGTAAATATCAATAAATAAATAAATAAAAGAAAGCTGTCGGAACTATTAGCTTCATGTACACAGTTTCTCTTGTGGCAGTTCCCTGGTGCTATTAGAATTAGCTTGATAGTTGATAGTAATATTGACTACGCATGCGCTAGAACTTTATGCATTTGAGTGTTGTGAAGTTTATGTATGGTTTGAGCTTGGCAAAAAAACATTCCACAATTATATCCAATATATTAAAAGTAATCTTATTCTATTAATTACTTCCATAAAAGTTCGTTCCGCTTTTGTCAACGAGCAAATAGATACTAACAGGTCACACATAAACTAACATAATTATATTAGGT
>NW_027115116.1:58640-61499 GCF_000696795.3 Halyomorpha halys
TATTGCTGGATTCGAAATCGGGTCCTTGGAGTTACTAGCACAGTCCTTGGTTATTAGCTACCTACTCCAAATTTTGGTATTACAATTTTTTAATCTGATTGCTTTCAACTTTTTGCTAACTTACATTCTGGCCTCATAGAGAAGGCACATAAGTATGAAGGTACCGAGAATCGGGGAGTGAAATCACATTAATTAAGTGTGTAAATTAGAGAATACAGACAAATTATCTTAGATACGTTGCCTGGATACATAATGTATCTCTATCTAAATATATAGAACACGTGTGGCTAACTGCCTCTCTATTCACTGGCGTTTCTCATTACTGAGCCACTGGTACTGTTAGGAATAGTAATTAATAGGGCGGTAACAAATCTAATCCCGGATCCACGGGTCGATACATCGATATATTAATGGGGTCATCGATAATAAAATCGAGTCAAAGATATCCTAATCTTATTTGCATTTTATCTTGTTAAATATGCATTATAATTATAAACACTTGTTTATATTTGGTTTATTTTATTATTAATGATCAAAAACTAATTAAATATTTAATTAATTATTTAATTAGCTTATAAATGCAGATGTTTCCTTTGGAACTCTCAACTTCACCAGAATGGAAAATCGGTGGACTCATCATAAAAGGGAACCGTGATGGAACAGTCTAAACAATGCCCAAATGCATATGAATCCTTACTTATCCATTTATTTTTTGAAATATATGTTTGTAAAATATAAAATATAAATATGTTTAGTCAAAGAATTAATTGTAAAGTTGCAATTTTCCAAGAAGAGAGAACCCTTAATTGTATTTTTCATGAAGTTAGTAGGAAATGAACAAGAAATATACAAGAGCCCTTTTTTTCTCCTTTAAAAAAGGCAGTTAGTCTTCCAAATTTTTGATTACTTTAATAAAAACTAGGTATAATTATTAGCCAAAATTGATGAGTCTGCCAAGTATTGGTTGAGGGAATAAAAAATGGTGGCTGTTTCAAAACGTTAAAACTCTAATTTTTCATTCGGAAGCTCTATATCTTAAAAACTACCAACAACACTAAAAAACCTAAGAGAACATTATTTAAAGAAGAATAAATTTGCTGAAATATTAGCCCTAAAAGAGCTATTTACGTCCAATAGTTCTCGAGATATAGCTTTTTAAATAGCAAAATTTCTTAAAAAACTACTGCAAGATTAGTAGTTAGTGAATTTATTTGTAAAAATGTATATCTCAAAACCCATTCGACGTACAGATGTCTATTAGAACTCTAATAGAGTTCCAAATAAAAACTAGGTATAATTATAAGCCAAAATTGATGAGTCTGCCAAGTATAGATTGGGGGAATAAAAAATGGTGGCTGTTTCAAAACGTTAAAAATAATTAATTTTTCATTTGGAGCTCTATATCCTTAAAACGACAAACAATAATAGAAAACACAAGAGAGTATCATTTAAAGTATTTTTTTTAATAAATTTATTTAATGTGATTTAAAACTGTACAAATAATAAATACAATAAGTAAATATGTTGTATGTTTATATACACTTGAAAATCTTGGGAAGGAAGATGTGGTACTTCAAACATTAATTTAAATTAGAAGGTTCAGTGGCCATCTTCTTTAAAGTAAAGTAAATTTGAAATTTGAGTCCTAATATTACCATTTATGTTTAATAGTTCCCGAGATATAGCTGTTTGAATTGTAATATTTCATAAAGAATGAACTGAAAAATCAGAAGTTAGTGAATTTATTTTTAGAAATCTGCATCTCAGAAAACATTCGACGTAAAGGTGTCTATTAGAACTTAATTTAAAGCTTGTTTAATTAGCTATAAAGTTGTTTATGACGCTTATCATTGTAGGATTAGTAGTTTATATAATAATTGCTGAAATTGATTTATAGTTATTCAGACAAAATTTTATTAGCAAAATTTATATCCATATTCGATAATCATAAAAACTAATACTCCTATAAAGATAAAGGTTATAAACTACTTAATTGTATATTTAACTAGCTTTGATTTGAGTTATGGTAGACATCTATACGTTTTATGATTCCTGAGTTGTATTTTATCATAAATCAAACTTTTTACTCCAACAACTAGAAATAAACATTTGTGAAAACTACTACTACTACTACGAAGATAAAAGATAAAACTACTTTACAGTACATGTGTTAATTTGAGTGCTAATAAACAACTGTACGTCTAATGGTTTCGTAAAATAAATTCTACTGACTTTTCAGTACATTCTTATGAAATGTCGCTTTTTAATAAGCTATATCTCGATAACTATAGAGCGTAAATTGCTCTATAAAGGTTCATTCTACTTTAAATAATGTCCTTTTAGATTTTCTAGTGTTGTTGGTAGTTTTAATGATTTATGATGGTAGGAATAGTAATTTTCATGATATTAGCTAAAATAAATTGATTTTTAGTTGTACGGACAATAAATTTTATTTATGAAAAACTTTATTTCAGAAAACATAGGACGTACAAGAAGTCTGCCAGCACTCAAATTGAAGCTAGTTAAATTTAATATACAATATTTTATAACTTTTATCTTTGCAGGAGTCCTAGTTTTTATGATATTTGACAAAATAAACTCACAAAATATTAATTTCTAGTTGTTTGTATAAAATGTTTGATTTTTGAAAAAATATATCTTGATATAAGACGCACATATGTCTGCCAACACTCAAAATAAAGGTAGTTTAACTATAAAGTAGTTAATGTCATTTATCTTCGAAGGGGTTGTAGTTTTTATGATATTCACATATGAATATAAATTTGGCAAATGAAAATTTGTCCGAACAACTATAAATCAATTTATTTTACTAAATTTCATTAAAACTATTACTCCTAC
>NW_027115116.1:61549-65681 GCF_000696795.3 Halyomorpha halys
AATAAGTAAATATGTTGTATGTTTATATACACTTGAAAATCTTGGGAAGGAAGATGTGGTACTTCAAACATTAATTTAAATTAGAAGGTTCAGTGGCCATCTTCTTTAAAGTAAAGTAAATTTGAAATTTGAGTCCTAATATTACCATTTATGTTTAATAGTTCCCGAGATATAGCTGTTTGAATTGTAATATTTCATAAAGAATGAACTGAAAAATCAGAAGTTAGTGAATTTATTTTTAGAAATCTGCATCTCAGAAAACATTCGACGTAAAGGTGTCTATTAGAACTTAATTTAAAGCTTGTTTAATTAGCTATAAAGTTGTTTATGACGCTTATCATTGTAGGATTAGTAGTTTATATAATAATTGCTGAAATTGATTTATAGTTATTCAGACAAAATTTTATTAGCAAAATTTATATCCATATTCGATAATCATAAAAACTAATACTCCTATAAAGATAAAGGTTATAAACTACTTAATTGTATATTTAACTAGCTTTGATTTGAGTTATGGTAGACATCTATACGTTTTATGATTCCTGAGTTGTATTTTATCATAAATCAAACTTTTTACTCCAACAACTAGAAATAAACATTTGTGAAAACTACTACTACTACGAAGATAAAAGATAAAACTACTTTACAGTACATGTGTTAATTTGAGTGCTAATAAACAACTGTACGCTGAATGGTTTATGATATATAGGTTTCGTAAAATAAATTCTACTGATTTTACAGTACATTTCTTATGAAATGTTGCTTTTTAATAAGCTATATATATCTCGATAACTATAGAACGTAAATTGCTCTATAAAGGTAAATTCTATTTTAATAATGTCTTTTAGATTTTCTAGTGTTGTTGGTAGTTTTAATGATTTATGTTGATAAGAATAGTAATTTTCATGATATTAGCTAAAATAAATTGATTTTTAGTTGTATGGACAATAAATTTTATTTATGAAAAACTTTATTTCAGAAAACATAGGACGTACAAGAAGTCTGTCAGCACTCAAATTAAAGCTAGTTAAATTTAATATAAAATATTTTATAACTTTTATCTTTGCAGGAATCCTAGTTTTTATGATATTTGACAAAATAAACTCACAAAATATTAATTTCTAGTTGTTTGTATAAAATGTTTGATTTTTGAAAAAATATATCTTGATATAAGACGCACATATGTCTGCCAACACTCAAAATAAAGGTAGTTTAACTATAAAGTAGTTAATGTCATTTATCTTCGAAGGGGTTGTAGTTTTTATGATATTCACATATGAATATAAATTTGGCAAATGAAAATTTGTCCGAACAACTATAAATCAATTTATTTTACTAAATTTCATTAAAACTATTACTCCTACCAAAATAAACGTCATAAACCACTTTATAGCTCATTAAACTAGCTTTAAGTTAAGTGCTAATAGACATCTGTACGTCAAATTGTTTTTTAGATATTAATATTTCAAAATACATTCACTAACTACTGATCTTTCAATACATTCCATACATTTTTATGATATGTTGCTTTTTAAAAAGCTATTTCTCGAGAACTATTGAACGTAAATAGCTATTAGGGCTTACATTTTAGCAAATTTACTCTGCTTTAAATGATATTCTCTTACGTTTTGTAGTAATGCTGGTAGTTTTAATGATATAAAGCTCCGAATGAAAAATTATTTTTTTTTTTAACATTCTAAAAAAAGCCACAATTTTTTATTACCCCTACCTATACTTGGCACACTCATCAATTTTGACTAGTAATTATACATAGTTTTCATTTAAGTAATTAAGAATTAGGGTGTAATAACTGACTTTTTTTCTTCCGGGATCTAGTAGCCCCAAACTATTGCTATTTTTTTTTAAAAAGTAATATAATAGAAAGTGATATTATAAAAACATTACAACTTTTATCACACTCATCATTATCTAGGCCTTTTCTTATCATTAAATTATAATAGACAGTTCGCGTGTGTATGTGCGTGTCTATAATCTTTCTTCATAACCGTGTAAGCAATTTCCCAACACAAACTTTTTAATAAGTGTGAAAACGTTGCATCAAAAGAAGTCTCTTGCCACAATTTTGTTCTTCTAGGCCACTTTTAATATTTCCTGGATTGAACGGAAATAATTGTCAAAACCAGGGATCTTTGTAAATAAACAAAAGGAGAAAGATTAAAAAAAAAATTGAAAAGATAAAATTTAATTATAATAGATTGCAGTTTGGTCTCTGTTTTTTTTTTTTTGGTTTTCTATAGCTCCCTTCCTATAAACTAATGCAGGTTATTTTTGTATGCATTATGTCAATATGACTGCAGTACGATGTTGTGGCTGCACCTCTGAGTAAAAATGAGAAATGCATTATTTAAATAATAGAAATGCAGTCTTTCTTCAATATGCAACTACTGACCTGACCAGCTTGTTGTCATGTTGGATCCACTTTTTATCACACGTGATTATCGTTTCTAGAAAAGGCTTATGTGTTTGCCTAATAAGCTGTATTATAATATTAAAAAAAGAGATTATTTCTAACGGCACATTATTATCTGTAAACACAAACTTAGTAAACAACAAAATTCAACTAATCCCAATTTAAATTTGTGAAGTGATAAAAACGGACATTTCATATAAAATTACTCAATATTACTAAGTATCTTGAGACTTCGACATCAAAGAACTTTAATAAAAAAAGATTAAATACAAATCTTATAAGTGGACAAATTTAACTCATTTAATCGAATAATTTTAGTGTATGGAGTTCAACTTGTTGGGGATCGCATTGAATTATTTGAGCCATCAATCTAGAAAATTACCAGAACCATATGCTCAAAAAGTATATTTCTATAAATGAGCAAGGTATTACTCCCTCTTGAATAAAATATCCTCTTTAAGTTAATGAATGTATTATTGTTATAATAATAATAATACTTAATTTATTCTGGAACGAATCCCTTTAGAATAATACTGAGAGATAGGCTAAGGAGGCTCAGAGATACTTAAACAAAAATACAAAGAAATATAATCAGTCATTATAAAAAATAATTATAAGTTAATTTCTCACTTTAATCAGTTGGGCAATAAAAAAAATAATTATACAAAAAAAAATTGGAGTGATAAAGGAGATATAGTGAGTGATAAGGTCATAATTGATAGTATAAATTGAATAACAGTAGAAAAAGTACATTAGTTGAATATTAAATAGTGGATAGACTAAAATATATTTTGACAATGGTAGAATAGCCTACAAATTTCGATTACTATAGTAGCTGTTATATTTGAAATAAGTAATCTTGGAGAATGGCCGGAACGTAGGAGTATTAATATGCCTTAATAAGAAAATAAGGATATTTAGATTAAATGGATATTTTGATAGTATATCATCTTTTTAGCTCCACCATAGTTTCGTTGTGAAATTTTATTAAGAGTGAAATCTTGATATTTTTTGGCTTTTTATAAATTTAAAGTTCTCTTTATTTCTTTACTGAAGGATCCTGCAGCTAAGGTTGTATTTCTTATTATTTCGGGTTCTATTTAAGTTTAAATATTCAAAAATTGGTCATTTATTAATAGGCCAACTAGTTAGTCAACCCAACATTAAAATTATAAAAATTCAGAAACTGGGAATATCCTGGACTAGGATAGTAGAGGAGGAGTTGTAGTCTCGACGACCGCACGAACCGGAGCAGTGTGTCGAGGTTAATGTCCCAGTTAGGGCAGAGCTAGCAGGACTGAAGGACTGAAAGGCTAAAGGTGTCCTTTTCTTTATTGTATTTTTCTTTAGTTTCTTCTTCTATTTCTTATTTCCAATAACCTATTCAGTTTAATTAATTTTTTTTTACCCATTACCTTATCGATATTACTTTAAAGTATGAATTAAATCATTCAATAAATAATCGATGTACTAAAATTGGGGAAGAATATTACCTTTTTTAATTTGGCATTTTCAAAAATTTATTTTATTCTTAATGCACCCATGTGACCTTCACTCTCTGCCGAAGCTTCTGCCCACCTGTCACTCTTAACAATACACCTCTTCCCAGATCCGACACAGTGCGATACCTCGGATTCACTTTGGACAAAAGACTCACCTGGAACCAACATACTAGACTCAAAAGACAAGAACTCAACAGAC
>NW_027115116.1:66461-69371 GCF_000696795.3 Halyomorpha halys
TAGGTAGTAACCATGGTAACACGAAGACTCTCAAAGACGCTAATATGAGAAACAGAGGAATTTGGCAATGACATTGATGTACATAAAACAAAGTATATGATTCTAACCCAAATGATCAACCCTAATGTATGGTTTGCGTGAATGGCAAATCGTTTTCGAAATTATACCGTTTCAAATACCTCGGCTCCACAATAATATCAATAAATGATAATGGACTGGGAAAGAACAGCGTAATAAACTGAGCTCTCTTCCCTCTGTCTAATGAATAATGAAATCCCTAAAAATCTGAAGCTAAAGATGTACAATGGCAGGATACAGACAGTGTAACCCCAAATTTTTATTTATCTTTAGTTATATATTTATCGTTTACACTTGCCCACGCTCAGCGGAGAAGGGGATGAGTTAAAGAAAAAATAAATAAATATAATCACAAAAGAGAAAAAAATGAAAATAAACAACCATAAAGAATAAATTGCTCCTTAGGCGCCACGTTAATTTTTCCTTGGAAATAACGAAAACATCGAAACAATATGCCCAAAATATAACTACAATATACCCTTATATAAACCATTATCGAATTATGACCACTGGCCCAAACCTTTATATGTAGATAACAGAAAACCTAGGGGTGTTACCTACCCACCTGTTGAATTATCGTAATATTCAGTGATCAACAACAAAAAAAACATAGGTAAATTAAAAAGTTGAAAGCAGTGCATATTTATAAGAAAGAACAGCAGAACTGTATGTACAACAGTATAATAATAATAAGAAATATACGTACAAAGAATGAAAAAAGAAAAAAAAAATTCTTATCAATTAATAAAACAATTAAAACTTAACCTTAAATGCTTAACCTTATTAACTAAATTTACATTATTTTACAAAAGATGAATATAAATAAATAAATAATAAATAAAAACTAAATAAAGTTTAGTTCAAACCTCACGTAGTATTTGTGTGTACTCCTGTCAGAACATAAGGTTGTCCGATATCTCCTTTTCGGTCACTGTCTCACCTTCCCCAGAAGTATGAAGATGACTCCTGCCACACCACTCTCCTATCCAGGACGGGCTGAGGAAACTTTGTCACGCTCTGCGCTATATCCACGCTTCTAGTGCTAATGACCGTCCCTTGAAGTTAGACAACATAATTTACTAAAACATAACATTAACGATAACATTTCTTATAAGGTGATATTTTGATACAGTCAAGACACAGGGCCTGATAAACTATCACTACTTCATATTGAACAATCGTAACGTGTTCAAAAACCAAGCAATCACCTTAACCACACCATGCCCACATGTCTAAGCATATATTGCTCGTGTTTTTTTGTTTTTTTTATAATGACAACCATCACACCCTTGTCTACGCAGATATCGCCAGTGTTTTTATTTCACTATGGCAACCGTAACACCAGGTCTGGAAAGGCAGGCGTAGAGAAGGTTAGTGGCCAAAGATCTACAAGATCTGCAGACCCAACCGAAAAATATATATTTCACAATGTTATTTTCAAATCATCAAACATCATTGCAGGTACTGAAACCTTTCGCCATATCAATCTCTATTCCTTTCTGCATTGTGCAAGGATCCACTAATTTCATGTTTCCAGACATTTCTGTGCATCGGCCTTGTCTTTTTGTTTTCTCTCATGTTATAATCTGAACAGGTACAACTTTTGAAGTGTCAGGTGTTCAGTATTTTGTAAAGAAGTAATATTAAATAAGGAGGTGATTTGCCCATAATCATGCTAAACCATCGGTTTTCTGATTAACAGTCTCTTTATGAGGGACTCCAGAGGATTCCCGAACTCACAGGGTTGACTCAGGGCGACTGTAACAGAATAAATAATTATCTACCGCAACCAGATTCGAACTCAGATCGTTGGAGTTAGAATAGTACTGGAATTTTGGACCATGATTTATGGCACCTATTAATTTCTGATTCATTATGGATTTATAATTAGTTATGGCACATATTTAGTTTGGTATTTTTAGCAAAACCTCCCTAATAAAATGCAACAATAGGGGTATTCATGATCTATGTTAAAGCGTGTTAAATGGAAAAACTCGTGTTAAATCGAAAAAAATTGCCTTCTTTTGCCGTGGTAAAACGAAATAACATTTAACATGGCTGAGAGTCTGTTACTTGGTCTGCTAAATGGAGAATGACGTCACACAATAGACCAGTTGAGATCGCCGCCATATTAGTTGTTGTGACTTTCAATACAGTTGTCAATTAGCTCATCTTCATTCTCTTCTTCACAAGTTTGAAGATCAATAAGACACTCATAAGCTAAACTTTCACACAAATTCCACTTTTCACTCACTCTAGGCATGTTTTAATTAATTACTTAAATCAAAACTGAAGTAAACAATAACATGAGGGTCTAGAAGGAAGGTTATAAACATAAAGTCTTATACAACAAGTTGCTGAGAAAATCCGCTAGGGACTCTTATGCATTTAACATTTAACATGACTTCAAATAGGGCTGCTCACAATCCTATAGTTATAACATTTAACATGGTAAAACATATAACATTTAACACAACATCATGAATACCCCAAATATCAAACGTCACTTTTTCTTTGTACCTACAACATATAATATCTTTACAATTTTTGGGATTATATATTTTTCAATCTACATTTTCAGCGTTTGTGGAATTACCGTTTTCTCTATTGGATTATCGTAAAATTTTATTAAAAGGCGTGAACCGCCGAATAGAAACGGTCCGTCCTACAAGCGGTAGGTTAACCGCAAATTGGTGAAAATAGAATTGAAGGTTAAAAATGAACTATTCTACTAACGGCCGTGCGGTACCGTAATTTTACTTAGTCTCTACGTTTGTGTGTGTATGTGGATATATGTGTATATATTTATATGTATTAAATAATAATAATAAT
>NW_027115116.1:70601-73072 GCF_000696795.3 Halyomorpha halys
AGTCTTGTATGAGGATTCCATGTCAGTCGTCTCCGGGAATTAAAAACTTAAATCCTGAACTGTTAGAAAAATCTTGAACTAGACGAAAAGTTGAAAACTTAAAGTCCAAACAGTTAGAAAAGAAATGGAAGCTCAACATATCTTTTCTTTATTACTCTTTTTTGGCTATTTGTGTCTATCTACATATCTAAATTCAACAATTTTCTGAAAATTATTAAGACCTATTTAAAGATAAAGACCTCTTGTAATTACGAGAATCGACCCATAACCCATGGTACGAGACCCATAACCCATGGTACGGGACCCATAATCCATGGTACAGAACCCATAACCCATTAAAAAGGACGCTCTTTACTCGTTACCTAAAGATCAGTTGCCTTATTACTCACTTGAGAATAATTGCCCAACTACGACTCTCCGGTAAATATGCAATTACTCTAAGTGTTGGTCCATACAAATTTACTTTGGACCCACAGAAGCTTTGTCTGAGCGATGATTTTAACTCAAAGCTGGGTGCTAAGTAAAAATTACGTGATGCACACACAGAAAATTCTTTGTTTGTGATTGAATGGTTGCACTCATTAATCGATAAGTATACTGTATTCTAATTTGAAGTTTTCCAATGGATGCTGACCATAGCAGAACCCTAAGCTTCTCTTCGATATGACCTTAGTTCCTCCGTGACTCCAGATCCTCTTCTTGAGTAATGTTCCATCACGACCAACATGACTTATCATTCACTTCCTGAGTCAATGTTCTGGACAGTTCTCATCCCAGGGATGTATGCGGGTAACTTAATAACTCTCTGGAATATATTTTAGTTTTGTTTTCCCTGTTGCCTCTGAACAAATGTACCTGCAAGCGAACTTTATAATAATATTTCAAATACCGTTATCTTGTATAATTATTTAACTTCACTGTGACTTAGTTCAAGTCTGCTGTGTAGTTCTAATCAGCTAGAGAGTGTCAAATTTCGTCTTTTTAAGTTTCCGCGCTGCAATTGTCTGTGATAAATTTATTTATTTTATAAATTTAGGAGATTGATTATTGTGTATATAGATACATGATAAGATCCAGATTATATTTTCATGAGGGAAATAGCATGAAATTATTTATTTATCTATATATTCATATGTATATATAGTTGACCGTAAAAATTGATGTATAGGAAGATGGTGAGGGTTGCGGTCAAAGGAGAAACCTAAATAGTTTACAACTATTTATTTTCCGACGTTTCGCCCCACTTTCAAACAGTCTGTTCACCCGTTTGTTCTAAAGAGCCCTGATAAAGCCCTGCAAAGTGGGGCAAAACGTCGGAAAATAAATAGTTGTAAACTATTTTTGTTTCTCCTTTGAACGCAACCCTCGCCATCTTCCTATACATTAATTTATTTATCCTTTTTATATATATTTTTATTACTGGATAAAAATTGTCCAAATAGTATCAAGCTTCTTTATTAAAACATATCACATGCTGATTCGGCAATCTTCAAGGACTATCTTAATTTTAGTATCACAATTTCAGTCAATTTAATACAGTCAAAATAAATCTATTTTTCACTATAGCATTTATAAATAATTTTTATCCTTCAATCTTTGTTGTTTACTATCAATAGCTATACATGAACAAGGTTGATACTATTAGGATGTAATTTATTTATTTATTTTATTTTTTCAATCCTTCCATAATAAACTTCCCAACCGGGTGGTTTGGGTAAACCAACTCGTTTCTAACCTGGCTTCTTCACTACCTAATAATCCTCCTAGGCGTCGATGGCCTCGAGATCTTCTCCTTTGGAAATGTTTTTGGAGTTCTATCAATGGGTAGATTCTCCATATGTTTTTATCATGTCATAATATCACTTGCATAAAATTTACTTGATGTGTATATATGTATACAGTTGTAAATATCAATAAATAAATTATAAAAAAAAAAAATATATTTTTTATAATCTTATCATTGTCTATTTTATTTAATACTATTTTTATTTCTTCTTTTCGTTCATTAGTATACAATTTTCTTTTCACTTATGTTTACATAATTTTAATCCTACCTTCATTTACCTCTTGGTATCTTATTATCGTACTATGACAAAAGTTTTAGGTTTTTTTGTATCTTTTTAGCCCTTATGAAGCTCTACAAAGAGGGGCGAAAAGTTGGAAAATAAATATTTGTTAACTGTTTTTGTTTTATTTTGACTGCATACCTGGCCATCTTCTGCATCACCAGCCACTTTACTCGCTCTTGGATAATTCTTATAACATAACTGTAGCAGTATAATTGTTACAGTCATGATTGTACTGTCGCACTAGCTCTAGCAAGATGTAGTCGATAGTATAAGTAACGCCTGTGAAGCAACTGTCACGTTAAGTATCACATAAATACGCCTTGACAGTGAACTATTAGCCACTGCCATGGTGTAAGTATTCAATAGTTATAGTCATGAAAGTAAATATTTTATGCAACATTA
>NW_027115116.1:74380-74997 GCF_000696795.3 Halyomorpha halys
ATTGTCTATTTTATTTAATACTATTTTTATTTCTTCTTTTCGTTCATTTGTATACAATTTTCTTTTCACTTATGTATACATAATTTTAATCCTACCTTCATTTACCTCTTGGTATCTTATTATAGTGCTATGACAAAAAGTTTTAGGTAGTTGGAAAATAAATATTTGTTAGCTGCTTTTGTTTTATTTTGACTGCATCCCTGACCATCTTCTGGATCATTCTCACTTTTATCTCTTGTTCCATAATTCTGCCAAAAATTGAATCCAAGAGGATCCAACAATATTATTTCGAAAATACCACTACAGCGCATTTTTGCCGACCAGCCACTTTACTCGCTCTTGGATAATTCTTATAACATAACTGTAGCATTATAAACATCATTGTTACAGTCATGATTGTATTGTCGCACTAGGTCTAGCAAGATGTAGTCGATAGCGTAACGCCAGTGAAGCAACTGTCACGTTAAGTATCACATAAATACGCCTTGGTAGTGAACTATTAGCCACTGTCATGGTTTAACTTTCAATAGTTATAGTCATGAAAGTAAATATTTTATGCAACATTATTGACCGTAAAACTATCTGGCGTGACCGTTAATACTACTGGTAATGCCAGT
>NW_027115116.1:80192-93996 GCF_000696795.3 Halyomorpha halys
GACCGCACCCCCAACCATCTTCTCCTCATTTATCATCCACGGTCAACTATCTCTCATAATTATAAATATACTAACTCGAGATTTTATCATGTGCGTATATCATTCAGTTTATGTAAACGAATAAATTTAAACATATAAGTATTGGATTGTGAACAGCCTAATTTAAAGACCATGTTCGATATTCTTATTATATAATCCTGTTATTGCCAATAGTTCTATTTGTAGGCTTAGATGACACTTGAGAAGCGAAAAGTCATTTGAATAAGATAAAAATATATGTATAATTGTATGAAGAATGCCCTCAACCGAATTGCCGGACACACTTCACTTTTGGTTGGCTGGTGGGGTTGGAGTGGACTGTATAATTGAAAAATGAACATGGTTAAATGAAAAATAAAATTCTATTGTTTAAGTTACAAATGATGTAGTGGGTGGCCGAAAGAAAACATTTATGATTAAATGGTTAGCAAAATTTTGAATGACAGGGCTATGGAAATTGTAGATCTAAAATTGAGGTGGTTGATGATGATTACTATTTGGTGGTGAATGTTAATTATTGCCTTGTGGACTTACTTCTTCGTTCCTCCCTCTGCATTCTCATGCTTCTCTTCCCTCTGCTCCTGAGAACAACTCCAAGAGTTCTACTCACCCATGGTAGATTCCTGATATGAGAGACAAAGAAATGATGCACTGCTTCTACCCGAAGAAAAGGTGGCTCTCACACATTTTAGTCTGGGTTGCTTCTCTTCACAGAGAGTTCTGGAGGAGGTGAGATTTGACTGTTGGCCACATGGGGCGCTAATATATCCTGTAGGCTATTATGCCATGATGTTTGATGGTGCCCCCTCCAATTCAACCTTTCGGTTGCCGTAGGTTAACCGGAACAATAATAGTTAAATTAAAATTGGAGGTCAGTCGCGCTTAACCGATTTTCTCTAGGACGGATAACCATATTCATTTTTTTTGTATAACAGCCTAAATTATTAAACGAAAATTATGAGCGTATTTATTACGTTTTATCAATGTTTTGGCATGCTAAATGTCATATGTATAGGATTGTGTGCAGCCTAATTTAAAGTCATGTTATAAGTTAAATGCAGAGGAGTTTCTGGTGGATTTTCTAGGCAATTTTGTAACCATTCTTCTTTCTAGAATTTCATTACTTTATTAGAGTTTAATAAATGTCCGATTCACAAACCAAAAACGAACTACGAGCAACTAACCTATCAAAACGAGGAGCTGACAAAATGGTCTGGAGCTGAGTTGGTCTATTGCATAATGTCATTCTGTATTTAGCAGACTTATTAACAGACCTTCAACCATGTTAAAGGTTATGTCGTTTTAGCACGCTAAAAGAAGGTAATATTTCTACTTTTAAATAAGGAAGAAGACGGTCAAAAGAGAACAAAAATAGTTGTTAACTATTTTCATTTTCACAATTTGTAATTATACGGTCAATTATTTATTTATATGATTTCTCCACTTAAAACGATAAACTTAAGAGGATGAATGCCTCTCATGAACCATATTGTAATAATTGGCTGCGTTTTTGTTTTCCTTGCCAAATACAACCTTCTGTTTTAGCTTCAATCCGATATTCAGTATTCGAGTATTGATAATCATTCAATATAGAAATTAAGTCGAATTAAATCAGAATTTTGGTTGGGAAAAAATCAGTTCAAGCTGGAAATTGTTTTATTTGATTTATTGTACCTCAAATAAGAAGAAACTAACTTTGCCCCGATTTATGTGGTGAGCTTTGAACGGTATTCTCAAAATATATCGACATTTCACGACTTTTTTTTTTTACATTGTTTAAAATAACTTAAAAACTAAACACATTATTCAAAAAAGAATCATTTGTAATATTTAGAGAATTAATTTCTGCGTTGAATGACATCCATATAGGTTTGATCAAGCGGTATTTTCAAAATCATTCTAATGATTAAATTATTTTTTGAAATTTGGTCGAATCCTCCTAGGCGTCTAAAAAGAAGATGGCACCGAGATCTTCTCCTCTAGAAATGTTATTGGAGTTCTATCAATGGGTAGATTCTCCACACGTTTGTATTATGTCACTATGTCACCTACAGCAAATTTACTTGTTGTATATATTTTTATACATTTGTAAATAACAATAAATAAATTATTAAAATAAAAAAGTTTTTATTTTTTTTTTATTTTATTTATTTATTGATATTTACAACTGTATAAAAAAATACAACCAGTAAATTTGATCATAATGACATAATAATATGATACAGAATGTAGAGAAACTACCCAGTAGTAGAACTCTAAAAACAGTTTACAATATAAGGTCACGAGGCCATCTTCTTTTCAGGCGCCTCGGAGGATTGCCAGGAATGGAAGAGGAAGCAAGGTTAGAAACGAGTGGGTTTGGGTGGTTAGGGAGTTTATTAAAATAAAAAAGTAAAATTCAAATTTGGTCGAGTGCACATTTATGACACTTACTTTTTCAATACATGATCTTCCCCTGTAAATATAATAAAATAAAAAGTAACATTTAATGGAGAAATAACAAATTTATTTTTAATTTTTTTTCTTTAAATTTTAAATTAATTTTTGGAAAAACACTTCACGAAAAAATGTTATTTAAAGTTACTGCAGCTAGACAGTAACAACCGGCTGAGCTTGCAATATAACTAGGTAACGCTGATTAGAAAACTACTGGAGAGCATCGGAATGTTTGACCCAATACTATTCAGTTATCCAGTAAGTACCAAAATTAGAATGTGGGAGATCTTGTATAGATAAAAGAAATTTGTCACGTTATTACGAGAATGAACCCGCGGTACGGTATGGTCTTCATTAAAACGCATGCTCCTCAAAGCTACCAAAAGATCAGCTGCCCTATGACCCACTTGAGAATAATTGCCCAACTACAACTCTCCGGTAAATATGCAATTACTCTAAATGTCAGTCCACACAAATATACTTTGGACCGACAGAAGCTTTGTCCAGGTTATGATGGAACGGCCCTGGAGGATTGTTTCCATTCTTTGACAAACTGTCCCGCATATCAACAGAACCGAATCCGATACATGCCGAAACTAAACAATATTATACAATTTCTGTCAGTACCTTTACAATTGGATCTTAAACTTATTTTTATATATTCAACACAAAATCTCGTGCTAAGAGCTGGATACCTATCTTCACACATTTATTTTTTATTATTAAATATGTAATGGCGTTTTTAAAATTATATTTAATTCTTTTTTTACTCTGAAGAACGTAGGAAAAAAAAAATATTTTGTGGCAGTCTTGAGACTGTCCTACGAAACAGATGTGAAACTTATATTTTTCTATATTAAAAAAAAAAAAAAAGATGTATTTAATACATGAAATAAACAAATGCGCATTCAGACATCAACTATTGTTATGATAGTAGTTGTGAGCTTGATTGTTTTATTATTTTAATTTTTAATATTAGAATTAGACTTGAAGGTAGCGAGTCGGTTTCTGTCCTTCAAAAACAAAGGGAGAATAGAATGAAGATTTGACTTGAAAAGATGAGATCACCTACTGACTATTTTCACGAACTGTATAGCTGTAGGAGCGGAAGGAGCAAGGACTAAGGATACTATGCAGAAGACAGGAGGCAGCTATGTCCCTGAGCTGGAGGGTGAATGTCCTGCGTCATTGTGTCTTCTGTCTTCTTAGGAAGGCCTCGTCTGTCTGTGCCCAGTCTGTATCGGTAGTTATTGCAAGTCGATTTGTCATATGGCGAGTTGGAAATTATTAGCTTTATATCGATTTTACATATAATCGTCGTTGCAAAAGTGAAGTATGTACGAATTTGGCAATCATGTGTTTTGCTAGATTAACGATGTTTTCTATTTCTCAATACCTAACAGAACAGGCGCTGTCTTTGTCGAAAAATACAAAATAATCGCCTTATATCGAGATTAGTTATAGCTCAATATAATTTTAACATAATAGGGGTATTCATGATCTTTAGTTTAACATGTTAAATCGTGTTAAAAGGATAAAGTTATTTTAAATGGAAAAATATTTCCTTCTTTTACCATGTTAAAGCGATATAACATATAACATGGCTGAGAGTCTGTTACTAGGTCTGTTAAATGGAGAATGACGTCACGCAACAGGCCAGCTGAGCTCGTCGCCATATTCTTTGTTCTCGTGTTAGGTTACTTGCTTGTAGTTTGTATTTTTTTTTTCTTTTGTCTTGTGTTTTGGACTTTTTAAAAAATACAATCAGTAGCCAAACTTCTACATTCTACTTTTCACTTATTTTAGGCATGTTGTAATAAAAAACTGTAATCAAAACTTAAAAGTAAGCAATAACATAAAGTTTTGAAGGGAAGGTTACTAAACTAGTTGCTCAGAAAATCCGCTTGGAGCTCTTATATATTTACTATTTAACATGACTTTAAATAGGGCTGCTCACGATCCTATACTTATAACATTTAACATGGTAAAACATTTTACATTTAACACAATATCCTGAATACCCCTAATATAACAGTAGAAGATGATAGTTGACCATATGAAGTAGATTGTAGGAAGAAAGTCCGGGTGGCAGTCAATAAAGGAAAGAAAAACTTATTTAATGGTCACTAACGTTACCATAATTATAAGTAGATCAGTACTTATTAGAAATAGTTACATATTTTTTAAAAAGGGAGGTGTAAATGGTAAAGAGATAGGTAAAGTGAATGTGGCAATGGTGAACTATAGTAACAAGTAAGATTATTATTTCTTCTTGTTATTATTATTATTTCTTCTTACTTTATCTTTGCCACATTCACTTTACCTACCTGTTTACCATTTATCTTACTTTTTATTATATTTCTTACTATTCCTAATAAGTATTGTTCTACTATTTTTTATTCAGCTTTAATTAAGATGCACTAAAAATGTAAGCACCAATGTGACTTTAGCTTCCTCATCTATGGAAGCATCAGATAAATTTGGGACCAATCTTGTCAGTCTGCTTATCGTTGATAAATAGTAAGGGCATTCTTCAAAATAATTGTTTAATAGTAAGAATAGACTTTCAATATTGGTCTGTTCTCAAGTGGGTTAGAGCAACTTCCTCTCTGCGGCCGCTGAGGTAGTATATTGAACATGGTTTTACTACACTTTTTATTTCTTCTAATTTACTCAGTGTGCTTTCATCCCACATGGTCTGTCATGTTTCCGATATTTTTATTTTAAAAAGTCTTCTGAGTGCTCATAAGAACGGTGGTACCTCGGCCAGGGAGTGTGAGTGCATCTTTATCTGCAACCTCGTTGCCAACAATGTCAATGGATATGAAATTTAATGACTTACCTTGATCAGATAGTTTTAAGAGGAACGATTGGATTCTTATGATGAGTGGACGTTCACGGTACATGCTTCTCAAACATTTTAGAGAGCTCAATGAATCTAAAATTATTACAATTGTATTTTGAGTTCTTGAAAGACAAAAATGGAGGGCTGGTGCTATTGTGTGGATTTCGGCGGTATATATTGAACATAATTTATGTAATTTAAATTTGTGGGTTGCTTTGATTGCATCCCAAACTCTCCAGTCCCATATCACAATCCTCGAAGAATGGTGTCGAAATTGGAGGATAAAGATAAATCCCAACAATTCACATTTACTCTTCGTCGTAAACCTGCCGACTGCGTAAAGTATACTTTAATAATGTGGCTCTTACCCCTGTATAACAGATTCGTTATCTTGGACTACATCTTGACAAACGACTAACCTGGAATCCTCACACAAGACTGGAAAGACAGGAAACTGCACGCAGATTCCGACTACTACAGTACTTACTTGACAAACGGTCTAAACTTCCAACTCATTACAAAAGACTGATCTACATGACAATAATAAGGCCCATCTGGATATACGGAGTTGAGCTTTGGGGCTCCACTAAACCTTCGAATTCCTCTCGTATTCAATCTTTACAATCCAAAATCCTTCGTAAGATCCTCAATGCTCCTTATTTTGTTACTAATAAAACCATCCATAAAGACCTAAATGTTCCTTATGTAACCGATCTAGCCCGAACCCGATATTATTCCTTCCATAATAAACTCCCTAACCACCCAAACCCACTCGTTTCTAACCTTGCTTCCTCTTCCATTCCCGACAATCCTCCAAGGCGCCTGAAAAGAAGATGGCCTCGTGACCTTATATTGTAAACTGTTTTAGAGTTCTACTACTGGGTAGTTTTCTGATTTGGAACTATCAGTGTTGTCAACAAATGTTTTGGAATATTTTCAAGAAGATGCGACTCCCGTTCTTTATACTCAAAGTGAATTTCTTTTTGGGCAAAGGAATTTTTAGAATTCGAAGTGAGTTCTGAGTTTCAGGCTTCAGTATCGATTTGTTTTAAGTGCCTAGAATACAAAGTGATTCTTTCTACCAAAGGAGTTTGGTTTGAGCCGAAAAGTGATTTTGTATCTCTTTTTTTTTTCATGAATAGCAGTAGTGGCACTGTTATTATTATGTATCTATTTAATCTTTGATAACCCTTTGTTTTATCTAATATTGTAAAATATGTAGAAAAGGACATCTTTTTGAATTCTCAAAATTAGATTTACCAGAAGACTGTTGAAAGAGGATCGAGGGACACCTAGCATCGCATACCTGAACCCTTTCCTGTCAGCTCGCCAACGGAATGCATTATCAGCCTGTATTTATAGGATCCCTCTTCTCAGGATTCGAACCGTCTGTCTGTCTATCGTAGCTATGTATCTTTATATCAGTCCTTGAGGCGAGAAACGTTTCTACAATCCAGATTAATTCAAAATATAACAAACTTTATTACAAATATTGAATTGAAAAATATAATATCCTAATATTATCGTTATTTTAATTAAACTTGATTTTATTCAAACATTAGTTGAGTATTCCATTAATTTGTCAAAAATGCATTTCATAAGACAAAATAATCTATTTCAATTTATCTCAGAGCTATTAAAATTAATAAGGTTTCCTTTTACTTAAGTAGATCTTTGTATGATGATTATAAATCTTCAGAAAACTTAAATGAGATTGAAGTCTCTAATAAATCAAGTAGCATGAAGTTTTATTGAAATAAGTTCAATCTTATTTCAAGATGGACATAAACATTATAAAGATGTAGCATAAAAATAAACATAAACATTACATAAAATGTAATTTGTTTTTAATGAATAAAAAATTAATAACTAACTGTACCAAAACGAATATTATACTTTAAAACAAAAATACATAACTTTTCCTAGGTTTTGATAACATAGACAAAATTATTTTAACATTTTGTACTATTTATCATGTATATTACTTTAGCCTTCCTATGATTTTTCGTACAATTTACTTGTGCTTATTCATTTGGAACAATAAATAACCTTAAATAACTGTTATACATTTTTTGTTACAGGTATGTCAGTAACACGTTACCTGGTACTTTGTTCTGGTCTCCGTAAGTTAAACATACATGTTTTATATTTCCTTCTAAATTTTTGGAATTATTTTTATAAACTTAATACCTGTTTATGATTTACGATAGATTATAATATTAGATTGTATTTTAGTTACATAAAAATAATATTGAGTAAGAACAATTTTTTTTTTATGTAAGAAGATGGTCAGGGTTGCGGTGAAAAGAGAAACAAACATAGTTTACAACTATTAATTTTCCGACGTTTCGCCTCACTTTGCAGGGCTTCATCAGGGCTGTCCAAAGCAAACGGATAAACAACAACTATTTTTGTTTCTCTTTTGATCGCAACCCTGACCATCTTCTTATATATCAATTTTTACAGTCAACTATATATACATATGTGCAATTTTTTTTTTTAACTTTCATATTTTTAATTGAATGATTTTCTCATATGCATCATATATTCTTATTTTATAATCATTTTATTGCCTATAGTCAGTCCTATTGATAGGCTTAAATGAAGATTTAAGACCGAAAAGTCATTTGAATAAGATAAAAATATATAAGTTAATATTGGAGGTCTGTCGGGCTTGACCGACTCTCTCCAGGACGGATAAGCGAAATGCTATCCAAAAATCGTTCATCAATAATTTTTCAATTTTTTTGTATAACAGCTAAAATTATTAAATGGAAATTATAGAGGCATTCATGATGTGTTAAATATAAAATGTTTTGACATGCTAAATGTTATAAGTATCGGATTGTAAGCAGCCTTATTTAGAGTCAATGTTTCATGTTAAATGTAGCGGAACTCCAAGTGGATTTTCTGAGCAACTTTGTAACGTTTCTTTCCTAAACCTTCCAGAATTTCATTACTTTATTAAAGTTTTATAAACATCCGAAACATGGACTAAGAGCAACTAACCTATTAAAATGACCGCAGATAAAATGGTGACAAGCTCAGTTGGTCTGTGGCGTGACATTCTCCATTTCGCAGACCTATTAACAGACTTTCAACCATGTTATATGTTTAATCGTTTTAGCATGCTAAAAGAAGAAAATATTTCTCTATTTAACTTGAGTTTTTTTCCATTTAACACGCTTTAGCATGTTAAACTAAAGATCATGGATACCCCTATTGTGTACTGTCAGAAATATTTGAGTACTTAAATTAAAAATAACCACATTTAATTCGTTAATTTGTCCTTATGAACAATGAGTGAGTAAAGTCAAGCACATCCAGAGTCATGCATGAAAGAAGAGAAGTAAGGTAGGCATGGCAATGAACGAATAAAGAAAACAAACCAGTAAGATCCAATAATCACCATGACAATAGGGATATTTATGAGCTTTAGTTTAACTTTAAAAGTATGTTAAATGGAAAACTCAAGTTAAATGGAGAAATATTTCATTGTTATAGCATGTTAAAACGATATAATATATAACATGGTTGAGAATCCGTTACTAGGTCTGTTATATGGAGAATTACAACACGCAACAAACCAGTTCTACACCATATACTTATATTTATGAACTTACACTAAAGTTCATAAATATCTCTATTATTTATTTATCTATATACTGATTTATTTTTTTAATTATGTCAACATGATACTGACCTATTCATTTTATGTCCGATTTGAAGTTTATAGATTCTTTTATATTTTTAGCTTAGGTATATAGATTCTAAGTTTTTTTACTAGTTTTTTATCCGATCCTATGTTTAAAAGGCCTAATTTATTTAAATCAAAATTATTTTCTTTGTTAGTATATTAAATCGTGGCTGCTTGTAAAAAGGTTGAATTTTAATTTCGTTACCTAGCTCACAACTGTTATCAAGTCCGGTCTTTTGCAGCACTAAGTATTATTGGAAACGTGGTAGCCACGAGGTTAAGAGTGTGATTACTAACTCTAAGGATCCGAGTTTGAATTCGGCGGGACAGAAAATTGGGTACCCTTAATTGGGTAAAAATCTGGTGGTCGTGGGTGATTCTCACCAAATCACCTCCTTGCCCAACCGTTGGTCTAGTAAGAGTACTTCTTTACAAAGTAATGGACCTATGACCCTTCATGGACAGATTTTAATTTTTTTTAGTATTTTTTTAAGTATTATTGACTACTATTGAATACTTACATACTATTATTATTTATATATGATAATACATAGATTATATTCCGATTGGTTAAAGACGGAAACTTCTTGGTACATGCTCACATTCACTCACTCTCCTGACGCACCGCTATATGTAATAGTCATCTGTATCATTTTCTTTATGTAATACTGCAAAGATATTATCTCTTGCATATTTTCGCTATTTGCAGAGCTGGAGTAACTTTCAATTTTTATATAAGTATCATTGTAATAACATCCGTACATTATATCGACTTACGGTTCTGTTGAATATTATTTTTTGAAATATGCTATTAAAATCGCCAACCAGTAGCTCGGATTCTATGTTTGTTCTGAATGATTGAATTATACTACGGTACAGATAATTTATTTATTTACAAAATTTACAACTATATATTATAATACATTTAATGAATTTGATCTCAGTTAAAATGGAGTGGTGTAGGTGTGTATAGAAATTATTGGTAGCACTCTAATGACATTTTACATTAGCAGGTCTCGTGGATATCTTCTTTTCAGGCGTCACGGAGGATTGTCAGGAATGGAAGAGGAAGCGAAATTAGAAACTAGTGGATTTGGGTGGTTAGGGAGTTTGTAATGGAAGGAATGATATCTGGTTCGGGCTAGATAGGTTACATAGAAAACATTAAGGTCTTTATGTATGATTTTATTTGTGACAAAGTAAGGAGCATTGAGGATTTTATGATGGATTTCGGATTGCAAGAATTGAATACGAGAGGAATTCGGTGGTTTAGTGGAGCCCCAAAGCTCAACGCCGTATGTCTAGATTAGCCTTATTACAGTCATGAATTGGAAGTTTAGATCGTTCATCCTTGTGTGAGGATTCCAGGTTAGTCGTTTGTCTAGATCTAGTTCAAGTTAGTGGATCGACAGAGATAAGATCAACATTATTAAATGAATCTGTAGGGCAGTCGGTAGGTTTACGACGAAGGGTAAAGGTGATTTGTTAGAATTTATTTTAATCCTCCAATTACGACACCATTCTTCGAGGGCTGTGATATGGGATTTGAGAGTTTCGGATGCAATGAAAGGCTTATTATTAACATCGAGCACACATGTGTTATTAGCATACGTGATGAGGATAGTGTTAGGATTGGTTGGGATATCAGCTGTACAGACGGTGTAGAGGATGGGACCGAGGATACTACCTTGAGGAACACCAGCGGAATGAGAATAGAGGGATTAATAGGAACCATTGTGGTTTACTTGGATTAATCTGTCGATGAGAAAGGAACGGATGATGAGAAAGTATGTAGATGGTAGGAATCTACGGAGTTTGTAAGAGATATAATGAAATATTGACTGTACTAACTATATATGTATAATGCGTGAATATGTACAATTTAAACCATTATTAATTTGTTTTAACCATTTTATACATATAACAATTATTGGTTGATGTCGATGTTACAATCCCCCGAAAAAATCATAATACTAAAAATAAGAGGGAATCACCCCCTTTCACCCACGAAATCCCATGGTGATTTTAAATGTATGTTCATACTCTCCTTAAGAATCGATTTATTTGATCATCCTAAATACTTCCGTTTAGTAATGAAATAAAAGCTTATGTGGTTCCGGTAAACAGTATGTACATATTAGTTTATCCACACTTATATATAAAGCACTCTCGCTGTGAAATCCAAGGTTGACTTGATCCTAGAAATCAACTGCAGTCCTCGCCTTAGAACGCTTCCGCTCTCTCCTCCATAGCCAGGACCAGTAAGGATTTCCGTTCCAGAAATACCTCCCGAGGATATTACTGCCTTTGGTAAGGACTGGATTCCTTCTCTAGAGCTCAGGTTCTTGCGCCAGGTGTCTCGACTTTTATTGCTAATTAACACGTGCTTATCTATTCCAGGTATATAGTGAGTGCATACCAAATGTACTCGAATTTAAAAAGATCATGAAAACAAATTTGATAAAAGAGAATATGAATTGGAATCAGTTTATAATATTTTGGTTTTTTTTTTACTTTAACTCTTCCAGGCTTCACTGCTCTCTCTTTAAGAAACGAAAAGGAAAACTCGATAATCTACAGATAAACACATAATATATATGTACAGTATGTAACCAATATTATTTAAGCACTCAAAACCAAGTTAACATCTATAAGTGCGTATACACTCTGCGAACGCTCCGAGTATGGGATTTTTCAATGAACACTTTTTGACTATTCCGCTGATAAGATTTAAACGAGAGTTTGATATATATATATATATTGTAAAGTGTATTTCATTATTGTTGTTCCAGACAGCTTTGATAATTTGAACTAAAGATTACATTTCTACGGGCTGATCTAACCATTGGTTTGTATGGGTTGTATCACTTAGTTCGCAGAGTAGATTTTGTCGAAGAAACGATGTTGTCGTTTTACGTGGCATGAAACTATTGTTTTTTTTTTTAAATAATTCAAAATATGATCTATGTAAATCATTGCGATCCATGTCTTATTCATATCTTGTCCATATCATAATAATGAACCTCTTTTAAGTAAAAATAGTACTTTTAATTGATGGAGGGAAAAAATAATTAAAAACTGCTATCAAAATAAAAAAACTAACAGGAAAAGTTAAGATGTATGGTCGAGATTGCTTCAAAAGTAGAGCATTAAATAAATTTATTGGTTTTGTTTTTGTTTTTTAATATTATTACTATGGGGCGGTACCCCCCCCCCCCCTTTGCCCGGCTAACGGTGGAGACATTTTCATTGTTAAATAAATAATACAATATGAACTAGAAAATACATGCAAATTACAGTTATTATTTATTTATCACCCTACCCTGTTAGGCAATTATAGTTATACAATTTAAACAACGAGTTGTACAATTAAATGAACAGTTGTATAATTTGTAAAATGGGGAATAGTCCGCCGTTATCCCCTCCCCCCTCCCCAGTTCATACTATAATTATATTCAATTATATTACAGAAATAATGAGTGTTGTAAAGTTACACTCTTGTTATTAAAGCCATTACCTTGTCCAGGTCATAACCTTAATACTTAATCTATTCAGGTATAGATATCTCTAATTATATTTCATGTTTTAGCCTAAACTGCAATGTGATTGTTCCCAGGAGTAGTGGGTGCTTATAAAGTAAAATTAGGAAACAGACGGTCTAAACGTCCAATTCACATGACTGTAATAAGGCGAATCAGAACATATGGAGTTGAGCTTTGGGGCTCCACTACACCTTCGAATTCCTCTCGTATCCAAGCATTGTAATCCAAAATCCATCGTAAAATCCTTTTAAAATGCTTCTTACTTTGTCACAAATAAAATTATACATAAAGGTTATACAGGTTCCATATGTAACCTGTCTAGCCAAAACGAGGTATCATTCTTTCCATTATAAAGTCCCCATCCACCCAAACTCAATAGTTTCTAACCTTTCTTCCTTTTCTATTACTGGCAATTCTCCGAGGCACCGGAAAAGAAGATGGTCTAGTGCAAAAATATGATTAGGGTGCTACCAATGGGTAGTTTCTCCACATGCTTGTATCACTCCATTTTTAAATTACATAAAATTTACTTAATGTGTTTTTATGTAAATACAGTTGCAAATTACAATAAATAAATAGAAAAAAAGGGAGATTGTTCAATAATTATGAAACGGAAAAGTATATCTGTAACTTTGAGCGACAATAAGCAACGTATTAAATTCAGAAAGATAAATCTGTAATTATAACCAATCGTTTTCAGAAGATGTGTGGACATATGGTTACTGTTTAAGAAAAGAATAGATGCAGATAAGATACTTTCTATGTAGTCTATCAATGATATTTATGAAAACATTATTTTGAATGTATATGAAACATGATTCAATAACAGACGGTATACGTGAGATCATACTATCGATTGTTGGCAAAATCGAGGTGTGGAAGTGGAGTAGATCTTTGGGACTGGATTGACCACTTGATCCCTCAACTAGCGCTTGTTATCGGCCATCGATCTCAGGTAATCGAACTGCAGCCCGATCGATCTCTGGCTCCTATCGATATTATTTACGTAAGTTTGGGCTCTGTTGCGCAAAGTAAAAGGTGAGCCTCGGGAATGGTGCCCTTACGAAACGAAGAGGATCCAAGGATTTGTGTAAGGGTTCGTCTCTCGCCCACCATATGTAGCACTAACATTAATGTACTTCTAACTTGACTTTATTTATGATATTATCCAAATCATGTATTACAAGTCACAAAAAATATAAGTGTTAAATCAAAATAATACTTAGTAATTTCATATTCATAGAC
>NW_027115116.1:94248-96247 GCF_000696795.3 Halyomorpha halys
TAAAAAAATATTTATAATTCTATTTTACTTTATTTTTCTCTTTTTCTATTACGAAAAAATTTAAATGATTACTTCTTTTAGAATTATGTATTACGTATAACAAATTATCTGGTTAGAATCTTAATCAAAAGGCCATTCCTTTTTAAGAAAACCAAGACCATTTCCACGTTCTTCTGGTCATCATTCAGAGCATCCGATACACTCGGTCCTACTCCCAAACTACGTAAGTTCGTGGAATAGAAATGACATTCTTCAAGTATGTGACTGACCGTAAGTACACTGTTGCAGTATTGTCATTTTGGCAGTGGTTGCTTATTGATAGGTACGTATGAGGTTAATTCGTATGACCTATTCTCAACTTTTTTCTAGTTTAAGAATAGAGATTTCTAGAGAGGATTCAACCACTTTCTCCATTATAATTTTATATTATTTTGTGAACCTCCTTCGGCTCTATCTAACAACAGCTACCGAAAAACACTGACCTAGGAAAGCTGTATAGAGGAGCCGATGCCGACGGCACCGTTAGTTCTTCCTACAGCCTACGGTCCGGACCGCTCTGTCTAGAGAGCTGTACTTTAGTATACACCGATAGGAGAACCATATATCGATAATACCACTCGAGAATCGATTAATCGTAATATTATGAGCTCTCGAAACGAATACTTATTTGTACTAATATTATATGAAACTCAATAAATATTATATATTTGAATCTAGAAAATTTAATAGATTTTGCTAAAAAGTAATAGAAATGAGGATTTTCTAACAACAACTTCTAATGTTATGATTTTCAACTTGTACAAGCATGTTCCGTACAATTCCGGATATTCAGAAGAGTTTATTGTAACAGATCTATGATGGGAAGAAAAAGTGAAAATTAGTACATTATTGTTCTAGTTATTAATAATAAGGTATCTTAATATTTTAAATAGAATCATGATCGAAGGAATCATCGGTCAATACATGTACCAAAATAATAAAACAGAACTATTGTTAACCAAGGTTTCGCTCCACTTTGCAGAGATTCGTCAGGGCTAAATGAAATAACAAGATACAAACATTTTAGAAATAAAAGAACATTTCAAAATAATTGTTATGTTTATAATATATATAAAAAGAAATAATAAGAACAATATAAGGAAATACACATGTAGGTAGACTGGGAACAAGTTACTAATATCTTATTAATAAATATAACCAGGTGTGATATAAGTTCTAAATATATATCTAGACAAATAGATTGTAGGAAACCATTCATTAAAATTAGTTATAAACATGGTAAAGAGTTAGGTGTAAGAAGTATAACAGATAGGAGAAGTAGGTATGGTATAGCTGAGGTGTAGTAATATTTTAAAGGGGTATATTAAGAAAGTTGATAAAGATAAACAATAAAGAAAGGGGTAATCATCTGTCTCATTGTAGTACATATATTAATGCAAGAGCCCAACAGGAAAAAAAAGCAACTTTTTATTACTTTAATGAAAACTATATATAATTACTTGTCATAATTGATGAGTCTGTCAAGTATATATAGGGGGAATAAAGAGTGGCGGCTTTTTAAAAACGGTAAAAATATTTAATTTTTCATTCGAAGCTCTGTATCTTAAAAAGGAGGGGCAGCACAAGAAAACCTAAGAGAACGTCATTTAAAGTAGAGTAAATTTTCTAAAATGCAAGCTCTAATAGAGCTTTTTAAGTTGAATAGTTTTCGAGATATAGCTTTTTAAAAAGTAATATTCATGAAAATGTTGTATGGGACGTACTGAAAGATCAATAGTTAGTGAATTTATTTTGTGTAATATATGTATATATAGTTGACCGTAAAAATTGATATATAAGAAGATGGTCAGGGTTGCGGTCAAAGAGAAACAAAAATAGTTTACAACTATTTATTTTCCGACGTTTCGCCCCACTTTGCAGGGGTTCATCAGCGCTGTTCAAAGGTAAAGGTTGAACAGAAAGAACCGATTCATTTGAGCAGCCCTGATGAAGCCCTGCA
>NW_027115116.1:99147-99681 GCF_000696795.3 Halyomorpha halys
TTATACCTAATAATGTACCGCTCTAGTGTTGTAAAACCTTTTAACAAATGTAACTTATAATTTTCACTAGTCTCAAAGGATTTTTAGAGAAACATTATTAAAAAAAAAAAACATTTATATTGGTTATATAGGGCAAATATTTTAATAATTATTTATTTTAATTTACAACTGTAAAAAACATACAATGGTCGTACTTTAAATATTAATTTAAATTAGAGGCACATCGGAGGATTATCAGGGATTGTTAAGGATGAGAGATTAAGAACTAATGGGTCAGGATGGGTAAGGAGTTAGGAATGAAAAGACGCACCTGTTTTAGGCCTAATCTGCTACGAATGGGGTGGATGAGTTTATTTATGACGTAATGAAGAATTTTACGGAGGATTTTGGGTTGTAAGGATTGGATGCGGGACGAATTTGATAAATTGGTAGAGGCCCAGAGCTCAATTCTGTATGCCCAAATTCGCCTGATTATCATAGTATATAATAGGGGTATTCATGATCTTTGGTTTAACATGTTAAAGCGTGTTAAAT
>NW_027115116.1:99731-100084 GCF_000696795.3 Halyomorpha halys
TGACTTTAAATAGGGCTGCTCACAATCTTATAGTTATAACATTTAACATGGCAAAACATTTTACATTTAACACAACATCATGAATACCCCTAATATTTTTTGTAGTGAATGGGAAGTTTAGAGCGTTTGTCAAGTAAGTGTTGTAGCAATCGAAATCTATGAGCAGCTTCTTGTTCCCAGCAGTCTCTTGTCAAGTATCGAATCTGTTCAACAGGAGTTAGTGGGATATTTAAAAAGGATACTGTAGGACAGGAGGGTAGAGGTTTACGACGGAGAGTAAAGGTGATCTGGTGGTATTTGTTAGGATTTATTTTGATTCTCCAGTTTTGACACCATTCTTCAATGGATTTTAT
>NW_027115116.1:101137-102998 GCF_000696795.3 Halyomorpha halys
AGTTTTAACTGACATCCTTATTGTTAAGGAAGTTGTCTATGTAATAGTACAAGAGCCCAAGAGGAGAAAAGGCAGTTTTCTCACCCCAATTTTTGATTACTTTAATGAAAACTATGTATAATTACTGCCAAGTGTAGGTAAGGGGAATAAAAAATGGCGGGTGTTTCAAAGCGGTAAAAAAAACTAATTTTTCATTCGGAGCTATATATCTTAAAAATTATGAACAACCCAAGAAAACCTAAGAGAACATCATTTAAAGAAGAGTAAATGTGCTAAAATATGAGTCCTAATAAAGTTATTTACGTTAAATAGTTTTCTATATAAAGCTTTTTAAAAAGCAACATTTCATAAAAATGTTGTATGGGACGTACTGAAAGATCAGTAGTTAGTTAAATAATATCTCAAAAATCATTTGAAGTACAGATGTCTATTACCACTCATATTAAAGCTAGATTAATGAGCTATAATATAGTTTATGATATTTGTCTTCGTAGGAGTAATAGTTTACATGAAATTTGTTAAAATAAATTAATTTATAGTTGTTCGGACAAATTTTCATTAGCCAAATTCATATTCATATGTGAATGTCATAAAAACTACTACCCCTATGAAGATAAGTGTCATAAACTACTTTGTAGTTAATTAAATTTCCTATATTTTGAGTGTTGGCAGACCAAGGAAAATCCAACATTTTATACAAACAACTATAAATTAACATTTTGTGTGTTTGTTTTGTCAAATATCATAAAAACTACTACTCCAAAAAAGATAAACATAATTAATTATTTTGTAGTAAAATTAACTAGCTTTAATTTGAGTGCTGGCAAATATCTGTACGTCCAATGGTTTCTGAAATGAAGTTTTTCATAAATCGAACTTCTTGTCCGAACTACTATAAATTAAATTATTTAGGCAAATATCATGAAACTACTATTTCTACGAAGGTAAAGGTTATATACTAATTTATAGATCATTAAACTAGCTTTAATATGGGTGCTAATAGACATTTGTACGTTGAATGGTCTTTGAGATATTGCTTTCCCAAAATATATTCACTTACTACTAATATTTGAGTACATTTTTATGAATTGTTGCTTTTTAAAAAGCTATATCTCGAGAGCTATCTATCAGGGTTAACATTTCAGCAAATTTACTCTTCTTTAAATAATGCTGTTTTAAATTTTCTAGTTTTTAAGATATAGAGTTCCGAATGAAAAATTAGTGTTTTTTTTAAGATTTTTAAACAACTGCCATTTTTTTCCCCCTACCTATGAGAATGACGTCACGAAACAGACCAGCTGAGCTTGTCACCGTTTTGTTTGTCGTCGTGTTATGCTACTTACTCGTATTTTTTTTTTTTTTTTCTTTGGCTTGTTTTGGACTCTTAAAAAAATCAGTAGCCAAACTTTTACACTTCTACTTTTCACTCAATTTAGGCATGTTGTAATAAATTACTGTAATCAAAACTTAGAAGTAAACAATAACATGAAATTTTGGAAGAAAAGGTAACTAAACAAGTTGCTCGAAAAATCCGCTAGGAGCTCTTATACATTTATCATTTACATGCCTTTAAATAGGGCTGCTCACAATCCTATACTTGTAACATTTAACATGGTAAAATATTTTACATTTAGCATAATGGCCCTTTTAGTTCAAGGGAAAATTTTTTATAATTTCCCATAAGTTGAAATTTCTGTCCAAGAGTTCTTCGACGGTCATCCCAAAGAATGGTATCAGCGTGAGATCGAACAATTGGCTAGCAAATAGCTAATGACGGTAGATAACAATGGACTATACTTTGAGTATTAATTGTATTTGATATCAAAGAAATAATAACATTATATCATTTTTTTATACACCC
>NW_027115116.1:104496-104943 GCF_000696795.3 Halyomorpha halys
AGTGATACCTAAAATTAAAAAAGGATAATAAAAGTATGAAGAAGATGAGTAGGGTTGCGGTCAAAAAAGAACAAAATAGTTCTTTAACTATTTATTGTCGGACGTTTCGCCCCACTTTGTAGGGCTTCATCAGGGCTGTTCAAGGCGAAAGGTTAAAAGCTGTTGACTATAGAACCTCATTCTTATCAGCCCTGACGAAGCCCGGTGGTTAACAATAAATAGTTTTCTTCTACTATTTTGATACCTTTATTGACCACCATCCGGACTATCTTAAAATTTTAATTAATATTTGTTCATTATTTTAGTAAATTTACGTTACTAATTCATCAACTGAAATCCGATTGATATAAATAAAATTTTTTTTTTATTATTTATTTATTGTAATTTACAACTGTACAAAATAATACAACAGGTAAATATGTAGTATGTTTCATATACACTTGAAAA
>NW_027115117.1:0-1268 GCF_000696795.3 Halyomorpha halys
TAATCTTCCATCCTTAAAAATCCCTGATAATCCTCCGAGGCGTCTGAAAAGAAGATGGCCACGAGACCTTCTAGTTTAAATTAATGTTTGAAGTACTACCAATGGGTGGTTCCTTCCCAAGATTTTCAAGTGTATGTGAAACATACTACATATTTACTTATTGTATTATTTTGTACAGTTGTAAATTACAATAAATAAATAATTTAAAAAAAAAAATAATTCAGAAAAAAAAAGTACTTCATCCTTTTAGAAATCACAGAGCTATGAACGCTGTAGAAGGTTAGAAAACTAATAACACTCTCAAAGGATAAACCTTGTGAAAAAAATCGAAATTAAAAATTAGTAGGTGAATATGTGTAGTGAGTGGTACACCTATTATATCGGTTGATCACAAGGGCGCGTACAGAATCAAAACTAGTAGGGTGGGCAAGCCACTGGCGATCAGGTTGTGACATTTCAGCACGGAAAAGGAGAATCCAAAATTTTAAGAAAATTATAACACTGCTTTATTAGTTATTAAAATTAGTATTTGCTAGTGAAAAAAATAATTTTTATCACTTTTAGGTCTCCTCCTGCCCCTCACTGGATACATCGATGGTAGTTCATTTAATAATGTTGATACTGTGGTCAGTCGGAAGTTTCATAGGGGCAGACACCAGTTAGTGAAAGTGCTCTTGTCAAACACTATCTCAGTTTCTGTACAGTGATATCCAGAATCTGTAATTGCATTAACAATAACAGTCTACAAATACTAAAACCTACCAATAATAAACAATAAATAATTAAAAATCTTTAAAAAAGTTTAAAAAAAAAAACTTATTGTTAAAGTTATTTAAAAAACAATACACCCTTTACAGGAATTTCAACTATGTTACTCTAATACTCTAAGGCTATAAGGTAAGGCTCTATAATACTAACTCCAAGGACACGGCTTCCAATCCGGCTTGTTTGTGAACAGCCTAGTCCAATAACCAAAAATCGTACGAAACTAAAACTAGTTATTTAAGGAAGATATATAGTCTCGAATGTTATAGGAACGTTTTCGATAAAATCGACAGACCAGAAGTGCCAGTTTATACATTAGAATTTAAAGATTTTTCAAAAAAAACAAAAAGAAAAATCAGGCTTGACCGAAATTAATTTAACCAATTAGTTATCTTTATCTAACTTTTTTTTTTTTAATATTTATTTATTGCTATTTACAACTGTACATTATAATACATTTAGTAAATCTGATCTAAGTTAAATTGGAGTGTTACAGGCGTGTA
>NW_027115117.1:2835-3240 GCF_000696795.3 Halyomorpha halys
CATGAATATAGGATAAATCCGAAACGTGCTAAAAAAAATATTAAATAACGATAATATTATAAATGGAATTTTTTCACCTCAAAATATTAACCTGGTCATACGGAATTGAGCTATGGGGCTCCACTAAACCAACTAATTTCTCTCGAATCCAATCCTTACGGTCCAAAATCCTTAATACTCCTTACTTTGCTACAAATCAAATCATCCATCAGGACCTCAATGTCCCCTATGTTGCCGATTTGGCCAGAACCAGATACCAATCCTTCCATAATAAACTTCCCAACCACCCAAACCAACTCGTCTCTAACCTGGCTTCTCCTTCACTACCTAATAATCTTCCTAGGCGTCTGAAAAGAAGATGGCCTCGAGATCTTCTCCTTTAGAAGTGTTTTTGGAGTTCTATCA
>NW_027115118.1:0-721 GCF_000696795.3 Halyomorpha halys
AATATATTACTTTTCGGGATTTAATCATTATGTTCTAAGTTTTTTCACCTCATCATATTAACAAATTAATATAAACAACTTTCTATAAAAAAAAATCAATAAAAAAAAATATGTAATCTATATATTTTTGGTTTTGCGTGAGTATTAGATCATTTGGAGTTTTATCAAAATTAAAAAAATATTTAAATATATATATAGTTGGCCGTAAAACTTGAATATAAGAAGATGTTCAGGGTTGCGGTCAAAAAAAGAACAAATAGTTTATAACTATTTAATGTCCGACGTTTCGTTCCCACTTTGCAGGGCTTTATCAGGGCTAAAAAGATACACAAAAAAACTAAGAACATTATAACAATAAAATAATTTAAGCTAGGATAAATATTATGTAAAAATATAGTGATAAGAAATTACATAAAAATAAAAGGAAGGAAGACCCTGAAAAAGTATTAATATAAAATAAACTTGAATAAACAATGATAAGAATAAAAAATAAGTAACAATGGCAAGAATAAATGTTTTTAAAAAATACGTAAAATAAACAGTTTTTTTTAAAAATTATTTATTTAATGTAATTTACAACTGTACAAAATTATACAATAGGTAAATATGTAGTATGTGTCATATAGACTTGAAAATCTTGGGAAGGAACCACCCATTGGTGGTACTTCAAACATTAATTTAAATTAGAAGATCCCGTGGCCATCTTCTTTTCAGACGCCTC
>NW_027115118.1:7061-7379 GCF_000696795.3 Halyomorpha halys
CTTTTATTTCTCTTATAAGTCCTTTATAACTTTTATAAGGTGATAAAAGTTTAAGGAATAGTGTCTGCTGATAAATGATTTTGACTTTGTTTTAAGTGATATTTGACTAATCAGAAATTGATATTTTTGACCTGGGCAGAACCTGCATGGAGTTACAGTTTTTTAAATTATATAGTTTCAAAGTTGTATTAAGTAGATTGTTTTTGAAGAAATTGGCCGAAACGTCGGACTTATAAGAGAAATAAAAGGTTTAGAGACTATAATGTATAAAATTTGAATTATTTATTTTAAAAAATTACCAGTCTCAAGAAAATATTA
>NW_027115118.1:7905-8245 GCF_000696795.3 Halyomorpha halys
CAAATATTATTAATAAATGAAATCTATCTACTGAAAAAATAGTTTAAAAAAATTCTTATATAAAATCTAATATATTATGTTATAGCTAAGAGGTTAATAGCGTTACCTTAGTAACCTGAGATCTGTAGCGGATCCATCGAATTCTGGCATTTGACTGTCAACAGTTATATTTCATAGTGGCCCCTTGCAAAAACGATCGGCTCTTCCACTATAGTTAAAATATTTTGGCTCTCTATAAGATAATCCCATCTCCTAATTTTTAAAATTAACTAGTAGAAAAAAAAATTAAATATAAGAAGATGGTCAGGGTTGCGGTCAAAAAAAGAACAAATAGTTTAAA
>NW_027115118.1:9569-11603 GCF_000696795.3 Halyomorpha halys
ACTCAGTCAAGAAATATATAAGTATAATTTAGAGAATAGAGCTTTTTTTAAAATAATTTATTTATTGTTATTTACAACTGTATACGTATATACACATCAAGTAAATTCGCTGTAAGTGATATTATGACATGATAAAAACATGTGGAGAATCTACCCATTGAAAGAACTCCAAAAAAATTTCTAGAGGAGAAGATCTCGAGGCCATATTCTTTTCAGACGCCTAGGAGGATTATTAGGTAGTGAAGGATAAGCCAGGTTAGAAACGAGCTGGTTTGGATAGTTGGGAAGTTTATTATGGAAGGAATGGTATCTGGTTTTGGCCAAATCGGCAACCTATCGGACTTTGAAGTCCTGATGGATGATTGAATTGTGATATAGTAAGGAGCGTTAAGGATTTTATGAAGGATTTTGGACTGTAAGGATTGGATTCGGATAGGAATTTGATGGTTTAGTTGAGCCCCATAGCTCAACTCCGTATGTCCATATAGACCTTATATAAGTCATGTAGATCAGTCTTTTGTAATAGAATAGAGTTAAATTTATTTTTATAAATGTCGTGTGAATTGCATCTGTAATTTATCAGGAAGTATACAATCCATCGTGTACAAGAGCCCAAGAGGAGAAAATTGACAATCATTTCTCCCCAATTTTTTTATTACTTTAATGAAAACTATGTAGAATTACTAGTCAAATTGATTAGTCTGCCAAGTATAGGTAGGGGGAATAAAAAATGCCGACTGTTTGAAAATGTTAAAAGAAATTAATTTTTCATTAGAAACTCTTTATCTTTAAAACTACCAACAACATTGGAAAACCTAAAACATCATTTAAGTAGAGTAAATTTTCTAAAATATGAACGGTAATTGATCTATTTACGTTCAATAGATATCGAGCTTTTTAAAAAGCAACATTTCTTAAAAAATCGTGACTTTATTTTGTGAAATTTATATCTCTAGAACCATAAGACGTATAGATGTCTGTCAGCATTTCAATTAAAGTTAGTTTAATGAACTATAAAGTAGTTAATTACACTTACAGCCTATTACGTATATTAAATAGTTTTCGAGATATAGCTTTTTAAAAAGCAACATTTCATAAAAATGTTGTATTGGACGTACTGAAGGATCAGTAGTTAGTGAATATAATTTGAAAAATTTATATCTCAAAAACCATTCGACGTACCGATGTCTATTACCAATCAAATTAAAGCTAATTTAATGAACTATAAAGTAGTTTATGATGTTTATCATCGTAGGAGCAATAGTTTTCATGACATTTGCTAAAATATATTGATTTATTGTTGTTCTGACAAAATTTCGTGTTCAAAATTTGTATTCATAAGCGAATATCATAAAAACTACAACCCCTACAAAGATACGTGTCATAAACTATTCTATAATAAATTAAATTACCTATAATTTGAGTACTGGCTGACATATGTTTATCTTATGATTCCTGAGATATAATTTTTGAATAATCAAACATTATCCGCACAACATTTTGTGAATTTATTTTGTCAAATATATTTTTAATTGTATTATTGAACGAAGATAAACATTATAAACTACTTTATATTAAATTAAACTAGCTTTAATTTGAGTGTTAATAAACATTTGTATGATTTCTCAAAATAAATTCGCCTACTATTGATTTTTCAGTACACTTTTTTTTATGAAATATTGCTTTTTAAAAAGCTACATCTCGGTAACTATTAAACCTAAAAAGCTCTGTTTCGTGTCATATCTTAGCAAATTTATTCAGCTTTAAATGATGTATTCTTAGGTTTTCTAGTCTTGTGTATAGTTTTAACGATATGAAGCTGCTAATGAAATATGATTTTTTTAACGTTTTAAAACAGCCGCCATTTTTTATTCCTACTACCTATACTTGGCAGACTCATCAATTTTGACTAGTAATTATAAGTAGTTTTCATTAAAGTGATCAAAAATTGGGGTTAAATAACTGAATTTTTACATCTCGGCTCTTGTACTATCTTTTTTAAAGCAATGGAAGATCCCAGGAATTTAAAAAATA
>NW_027115119.1:0-8700 GCF_000696795.3 Halyomorpha halys
TATGTCGAACTAAATTTAAATTTAAATCCCCCGCCAGGGGTCACGTGACCAAATACTAGCCTCCCATTGGCTGCCAAATGATCACGTGATAGACCACGTGGGTGGTTAAGGGTGGGTCGAGCCGAATATTTGAATTCAAATCTCCCGCCGTGTGTGACGTCATCAAAATGCTGGCTTCTGATTGGCTGCCCAAATCACTGTGCCAGCTCCCCCATACTCTCACTACTATACTGAATTCAATAAACATACAATGATATAAGGCAGAATTAAACACTAAAGGTATTAGTAAAAAAAAAAACCATGGCAGAAAATATCCCATTTCTGTTAATTAAGGTGTATACAAATAAACCTGTTTTAATTTTTACTCATTACCTGGGTTTGTTTTTTTCGTATTATAGCGAGAATTTAAGATCATTGGCCAAGTGGACTGTTATTTCATGATATAAATTTCTACCCTCACAGATTGAATATAATATTAGGTGATTGGTTGATTTCTCATACTGATCATTTTTCGTTTGGTTTCAATAAAATATACAAAAGAGCTATCGTTTCAAAAACAACAATGTAAATCATTTTAAGGGTTATTTCAGAGCTAAATTTCGGTTGTGACAAAAATTAGGCCGAAACGTCTGCTATCAGAATCAACAAAACACAAAATAGTTGCTTAGTTTTAGTATTTGTACATGTTATTTGCAGCATGCCTAGGTAAAAATTGACCTGTTTTCTAACAGAAAATAGAAGCATTAAAAAAACAGAAGGAACTCATGTACATGCAATTTTTGTGACTTCTGGATAAGCAACCATTTTTTGACCAACCAGACTGATCGCTACCAAAACAAATTATTTGAACAGTCTAATATTCTAAAGTATTGCCTTTAGCTAGTTGCTAGTTTGTCTATTCAACACAAGAGAAAAAAAAATTGATACAAAAAAAACTTTTCCAATAAATTTCAGTGAGCTTGTCTTAAATATGGTAAAATAACATTTTGTGCCTCAGGTGAATGCTATAATATTCATCGCTTATGTTCGCTGCGAATTAACAGGAAAATACGTAATATACAATAAATAAATAACTATAATTTCAAGATGAAAAATTGTATTAGTCACTTAGAACGTGTACTCCTTTAGATCCCTAGATGAGTTGCTGCTATTAAAAGTTCCAACTAGCTGGAGTAAGTTCATTAAAATTAGGTTGTTCATCAGGGATAGGAGGATGCATAATTTACATAAATTTTGAAAGCTAAAAGGTTTTACAGCCAACACTTGGTGATTTAGATCCGTATTATGCTTTAGGGACTTAACAATGTTTAGGTTACATTAAAGTGTAGCAGAAAGGATCTAGTCCGTTTAAATTTAGTTTGTTTCTCAAATCTGTTTTAGTCAAACGGAAATTGAAGGAGCATGTCAAGCTAAGTTTCTTGCTATGCATCTTCGTAAACTCGATTATGTGGGAATGTACCGGTAGAATAATCTACAGGCTTTACTGGTTTTGCAACTCAGAATCTCCTATAATATCTTCACTTAATATACCTTCGACACGAATTTAAACCAATGTCTAATTTATTTTATATCCGTATATTATATTATATAAAATAAATCACAATATTATAAGTTAATTTTATATAGTTTTCACTTTTAATTTGCATTTAATCACCCAGTGTTAATCTAATTTTGTTTCAAACTGTTTTAAGTTCCAGACTTTTATTTGATATATTTGTACACATTATTCTATATAAATCTGTGTATTTTATATGTGTAGAGATTTATATTACTTCTTAATGGTAAGTTCTAATAAGTAAGATGTTAGCTTTTGATTTACTTTTTGTAACTCGTAACTGTAAGAGTTATAAATTAAATCACCCTTTTTCTGAAATTATTTCCTTTGTAGCCCCGAAGAAGTTGAAGATGAAACGGACTGTACTAATTGCCGATAGACTATATCCTCCCCACATAATCAACAAAAAAAAAACGGCCGATCTGGTATAAAATAAATAAATAAACTCCCGGGAATGGTCTCCTTAACTGTGTTGCAATATTTTACATATAGGTACGCAAATTTTTTTCATATGTCGAACGACTGAATATTGTTTCTTACCCTCCAAAAGTTTTTATTTATTCACAAATAAAAAATATATACAATATATAATACATACAATTCACAATAGTTCTTTTTCGGCCAGAAGGCTTTTAAGAATTGGGGAGAAGTTCACTGTGTGCGGAGGTAACACTTGCGCTTTAGTTAGTTCATTGAGTGGAAAGGGGTCGCTTTGCTGGCAGTTATTATTTGTATTATTGGATTTAGACTGCAAAGCCCAAACCTATACCCTCGGTGAATACATTTACCAAGAGGACAGTGCCTTGCCTCCTAGGTCTTGGTCGAGGGGTGATTTCCCTGAAGAGCGGGTTGGCACAGGCATTCAGCCCATCAAAGAACTAGATGTGCCTCCGGCTTATGTAATCCGGCACAGAGAGAAGCTGGAGCCCGTCATGGATGCACTCTGAAGCATTGTGCTTCTGACTATTCTCTGAAGTTTGTGTATTTATAGAAGTGCCGCAACAAGGGTGTACCATAAAGCAGTGTTGGTCCAATGATCACTTTTTAGACTTGCTGGTTCTGCCTAATTAAGATTTGAGTTCACCCTAATCCTTATCAGCTTGAGTGCGTCGTTGATGGCGTCTTAAGCGTGGGTGAGAACCGTTTTAGCTTTGACGTTTTGGGCGTAGATGCCAAAGCTGCTACCATGCCTTAGATGTTGTATTGAGACTACTGGCGTCGTGAAGACGACGGACAGTATAGGTCCCAGTACCGGTTCCTGAGGTTGTCCGCAGGTGGTGGGGACAGGAGTCGAGCAGCTCTTGCTCACTCGTAAGACGAAATACCTTCCGCTGAGATAGCTTCCGATCAGTCAGCATAGAGCGGCCGGAAACTTGAATTGAACGACTGGACGCTATTAAATTATCATATATATTAGGACGCACTTCACACCAACTCGTACATGTCCACACACTTTCATATTCATTTCAATATCAATTATCATTCAAAAGTGCTCGCATGAATATGAATACCATTATGAAAGTGATCCCTCAAGACTTGAGGCCAGCCTGTTATAGTTTAAATAGTTGGAAACAACTCTTGATCGTAGAAGAATTGTAGATCGTTAGCCGCCTTTGCCAGCTTCCCCTCACCTCGGGCACCTTGGGAGATAGCCTTCCAGTTTATTACGCGAGGTTCAGTTGTATCCTTCTTGATCCTTTCTACTCGTCTTAGTTTCGACCTCCCTCTTTGTCTGGCTCCTATACTTAGGCGATCATAGTTTGGAAAAACAAGAAGGTTTCTTGCCACATATTCTGTCCATTGTAATTATTGTATTAAGCCTGATCGATTAGAGCTTATCTGATATTAATTCCTCATTCGGCTTCCTCTTCCAAATTCCCAATTCTTCCTTCCACAATCATCGCGAAGACTTTACGATTGGCAAGGGACCATGTTTTTATGGTACATCACCACGAGTTTTATGATACTTAGTTTCGCCTTTCTTTAGATTTTTTTAGATCTTACAACATGGGCTACTGAAAAGAAGACTTTATTCGCACTGATGATACTCAGGTCGATTTCACTTAACGGAAGCTACTGTGATGATCGCATGGAGGTATTTAAGGCTATTAAAATTTAGGAAGGTTTGCTTACGGTAATCTTTTCTTCTTGGAGAGTATTACTACTACTAGTGTGGCTCTACAATCCGGTGTCAAATCCTGGCTTCCTCCAGCAGCTTCCGCCAACTGTCTCGGTTCCTTGCAGCCGCCATCCAATTTCACCATCAGCCCATCGCAGCTTTGGTCTTCCTCTTCTCCTGCTGCCATGGAGTGGAACTTGAACATAGTGTACGGCTCCTAGTTTTTCCTCTTTTTCCACTCTCCTTCGATAATGATGGATATTACACCAATCATATACTTAGTTTTACTTTTAAGGCGATATCTTCCATCGCTGCTATTAGTGAGAAGTACAATACCTGGTACCTTTTGGTATATTACTCAGGACTGTTACGTCAAGGAGCTAATTAGGCTAGTGAAAATAGTCACAAACAGACTATGGTAGTATTAAGTAGTTTATTTCGATAAAATAGTTCTCCTAATTTGAACATATGCTTTTCTTATAATACTGTTAACCTTTATGCGACTCTGTAATTTACTGTCATCGTTTGCTGTTAAAATCATATTTTAAGGGTAAAACATTCGTTTTCATTTCACAACACAGACCCAAATATGTTGTATGTTGTACAGAGGACAAGTCCTGAAATGGCTTTTGTAATGTAAGAATACAAACAGATGGCACCATTTTCACCATTCCAGTTGATGATTCGTAGCCAGACCAGAGTGAGAACCAGAAAAGTCGTGTTTTTGTGTCAATGTAAAAGCGTGTAAGCCTACTGGCCAAAAAGACAATTATATTCAAATGTGACTTAAAAGTACCAGTTATTAGAGTTTAAGTAAGCTTTGCTACAGCTACAATTCATTAATTGAATAGAATAATCAGAATCATCATTATTACCGAGAAACTGATATCTAATTCTATGGATATGATAAGAGGTAATCTAGAATACAGTAAACTATTTTAATGAATAAAACAAAAAGTAATAAATTTGGTCGCTGATCGTGCATTGAGTTCATAAATTTTAACCGATTGTCGGAACTCAGTAACTCACAAGTTATGTACATAATTATGAGCAGGTCTGAATTCATTGAAATGGATTTAAATAGCTAAATTTTGATAGCTTTAATCAAAAAGTAACCTAATTTCTAACATCATTACAAAGTTTAGGTTGATTTCAATATGAATTGGGAATTACAAATCGATACCGGTATACATTACTAACTAGAATAGCTTCACATGAATTTATAACATATTATGTTAGAAATTAATTTATTTATTGAGTGCGCAGTAATGCGAAGTGATTAATCCTGAAATTCTCTGACTTAATTGTTAGTGCTACAAACTAGTTATAGACGGGACAAATAAATCCGACCTCAGTCCAAGACAGCCAAGCCCGAAACTACTTTAGAAGTACAAGATAAACTTTAGTGCTTCAGAGAATAGTCACAGAACAAGCAACCCCATTCAACGGATTTATGTAGCAACAACAAAGGTGCTACCTTTCCAAACTAAGATTGCTATAGACATAGGAAACACGGTAAATTTTATTGCGAAGCCATAAAAGCTACAATCTTCAGATATGCCGTTTAATATTCACTAAATATTATAAATAATTTTGCAGTTTTAAGTAACAAATAATATTTGAGGAGATTCGGAAGAATATTCGTTATATGTAGTAAACACTGTTTATTCGTAAACAGAAAGTAACTTGCAGGAATTACATCAAAATAAAATTCTTACAGAGCAAGATCGGAGATAATGATGGACTCAATACCTTGTACTGCCGAAAGCTAAAGTCAACTGCCACAAGCATATTGAAAAAACTATACATTCATCTACGAATGAATCGCTGGCAGAAAATAAATACGAAATACATATGCAGGGGCTGGGAGCGCTGTTAACTCTGGAAGAGGATAGTTGAGACCCCAAATTTATGAAAGAAGATGCTGCGGTAGGACTCGATTAAGTTTAGTTAGTGTGGGAGCTCTCCATCAAGTAAGTAATGGAAGGTGGGTGGTAAGTGAAAGAGTGCTACATGAGAACGTTTTTCCTACCGTTCATGAAAGAATATCGATCTCTGGTGCCCCATTTACGGAGTCTCTGAAAAAGTAGAACACGAGGTGGTAGACTGCACCGCCATGGAAGGATACTGAGCCAGATAGTCAAAAAAGACCTGGATGTTCGTCCGCGCCGAGTCGAACTTACTCCGTTTTATTGGAAGAAGAGAATTATCCCTTCTTCAGGGCGTTCATTTAGGAAGGAGGTTGTGGGCTTCACGCACTTAACGATGGGAAGGACTCCACCAAGCGAAATCGGCGAGCCACCGGTAAAAAAAGAAGCTGACTCAGAATGAGACCATGAGGACTGGACCAGACTGGCGACCTAGAGGAGGCACTTGGACGGATATAGACCATTAGGACTGGACCTACCGGACGGGTGCAGTGGATAAGGTGCAGCTCCATTAGTAAGGCGTTCAACCGAGAAATAAATAAAAAATATTACAAATAAAAGATATAAAAAAGTTTTAATTACTGGCAGCAGTGCCATGCGCTAGCCAAGCCCACTACCCAACTACTACTACACCTATGATCAGATAGCAAAAGAACTTCTGGATACAATGATAAGAGCGAAGAGAAGAGTGGGCAAACCTAGACTGCTGTGGATGACCTTCTTGGTATGTGTGGCTTGGTGGCAGCAAAGTCAATAAGAAGCCAATGGACAATTCCCACCGTTCCCCTATACACACTTGAAATATTCATAAAACTTTAGAAATTTGTTTAGTAATGAAAGTAGTAAGAATACAATATCAATTTCATTACTACGGTTAATTAATTTAAATAGGCTGAAGCAAAAAGGGAATGCTGGTGAAATAAATATCAGTTATGTGGTCTAAATGAAAGTGAAGATAAAGCTGAAAATGAAACGAAGAAGTGAGTATTTGATACAATATATGTAACACAAATTTCACCTTATGCTACGAGCAGTCAATTTAAACAAACCTAATGAAAATATTTCAATGCAGGGATTTTATTTCAGCATTATTAAAGTCTCAAAACAGAATTTGCTGAACGGCGGTACAGGATCAAATTAATAAGTTGCTCAGTTTAGGAGAAAGTCTCATAGTAGAAATAACTTTATACGTGTTGTCTCGGTTCATCTTGATATTAAGTGAACATCACTTTATTTATTTATTGAAGTTTACAACTGTATTAAAAAGGTAATATAATAATCCCAAATCGAGCTATGATAATATTAATAATACCAAATTAAAAATCTTTGCTTAAGACCCACCTTAACAAAAATAAATAAATTTAATACATAATATACTATGCAAAATTTGATTATAATCAATGTAGATGTAAATCGCCTAACATTATTTTTTCGTTATCAACGAATAATATAAAGCACTTCTAATATATCTATTATACTATTGCATAATATGCTTGGAACTGGCTTTTAACCACATCAATTCCCATATTTTTTTACTAAGCAAATCTAAGCATAGTGATAGTTTTTATAAATTAATTTTATTAATTTAAAAAAATAGATATGCAAGTAAAAAGTGTTTGGATAATAAACATTTCCCAGTAGATATTTCAAAAAGAAATAATTAAACTGTTTGAAAAGAAATGCTCTCGTACTCCAAATGAAAAGAAGATGTAACAAAGAAAGTTTTCTCTTGGATTTCTTTAGTATTCCTCGTGTTTGTAGATCGAAAGGCTTTGTCGGGAAATTGGTAAGCGTTCGAAAAAAAAATTATTAATATAACAGGGAAACAAGATCCTGTGGTAGAGAAGTTGAATATAATTTAACTATTGTAGAATTTGATATTTATTGTTTTCTTACTCTTTAAACGATCGTTGAATAAAACATCATGTAGCTTGCAAATTTAATAAATCAATGTGAGGATGTGATACTCAAATTAATATTTTTCTTGATGATGGCCAGGTCGGCCGAAACGTAGAACTTGTAATTTGTTTTAATAAAGAAGTTTGAGAATGTTTGGATAAAATTTGATATTAATAAGAAAATTAAACCACTTTAAACACGTTCATGCCTATATACAATATCTGGATAAAATAGAATATTTTTACGTAAAATGAAAAGATGAAAATTAGGTGCTGTGCAAGCATAATCAAATTTTCTCTTACCCATCCTAATTAAGGTTGACATTAATCCTAACGCGTTTCAAATCGGTAATTTCATTAATTATTTACGACCATGCTTCCCCTTACTATATTTTCATATATATGTAAGTGAAAGTAAACAAGAATAATATAGTTTAAATAAAGGGGAAGAAATTATACAGAAAAAAAAAATTTTAAAAAACTTTTTACTGTCCATCTTTTTTCTTTTATATTTATATATTTTATAAGTACTTTATATTCCTTTGTTTATTCTAACTTATACTTACATTCATTACTTAATATTAATGTTTTATTATATAATTTATACGCGTTTATATCTCTATTGAATTTTGTTTATTTTATTTTCTTCACCGGATTATATTTTATTGTATCCATTCTTTATTTATTTTTTCATGATTTTTCCCTCATGTACGTATTTTATCATATGAAGTTAGCCTAAATTAAAAAAAAAAAAACGTTATCCAAAGGAATTATCTAACATCTGTGAAGATCGAAACGTGGTGTAGTAGTGGGATGCATTCCATAATTGACCAGAACAAAAGACTTCTCATTAATTAACTTCAAACACTACCAAAGTACTATTGAAAAAGAAAAACTAAATAAATCATTTATCATTTAAGATGAAAGGAATATGGTCCGGGTGCGGTAAAAAAAAAAACTCAAATAGTAGAACAATAAATGGAAATATACATTAAATACATACATTAAAACAGATAGAGAAACAAAGGTAAGTTAAGTATAAAATAATGGGATACAATGTGTGTAAGTAATTAAGAAACAAAATATACCAAATGAGCGGGATTACAGAAAAGTGTAAAATATAATAGAAAATCAATAATAAAGTAATTAATATAAGTATACTTAAGGAGATAACAGATGAATATAAATTAAAAGATAGAT
>NW_027115119.1:9890-17849 GCF_000696795.3 Halyomorpha halys
TTATCTATTTGTTACTGTTACCCTTTACATTTACTATTTACTACCTTTAATTTTTCTTATTATATCTTACTTTTTTACATTTTATACCCCAGTTATTTTACACTTATATCTTTGTTTTCCTTATGTAACTATGTGTTTGTATCTTTTTTAGCCCTGACGAAGCCCTGCAACGTGAGGGAAACGTTGGCTCATTAAAATAGTATAATTCTACTATTTGATTTTTTTTTTTTGACCGCACCCGGGCCATATTCCTTTCATCTTTCCACACGGTCAATCAACATCTTCCAATTTATCATTTAATAATCAATTAGGTTTTTTTAATGTTTTTCGTCACTCTTGATTACATTCTGAGATTCATAAGTAAATCAAATTACGTTCATCACGAAGCCATAGTTATAAAAACCACAGGAATACGAAAACCTTTATTAAACTGGTGAAACTGAAGAATCGTACGGCGCAAACACCCTCAATTTAGTTGTTCTGTTGGGACAAACCTTTTCATTCAGCATTGATATACACATAATTTCCACATTATAATATTTTACGTAAACAGTGTGAAAGGGAAAATATAGTGTGAAGCGTCCTTTAGCTTGGCTTAATCCTTTCTTCATTCACTTCTAAGCATACATTAAGATTGAGATCAAATTCTTTTCCAAATCTGTATCCTTTGCTTGAATACTGTATGTCTCCTTCTCTCGGACCACATTATTGCTTATTATATTTGATAGAAAATATAGCCAAACTCTTAACATTGTTTACACCATATTTGAATTTTATTTGGACCAGAACCTCCAGAATTATTTGGATATGCCAAGTTCTTCTATCTACCAAAATACTTGTAAATGAACAAATAATAAAGTAAAATAAAATATTTTTAGAATTGATTTTAGTAATCAGTAGCAAGAAAACCTACCAAAACCTGTGGGTAAGCTATAAGCTAACCAGGAATTCAACAAAAATGAGAGCTGATCTCCTAATCAGATAATATTCTTTTGTGTGTTAAAAGGAAATACTGCATGGATTAGTGAATTCACAGCAGCAACAAATAGATAGAGTGAGGCGAGGATGAAGGACAAGGAGAAAAACGAATGAGACCCCCAGTACTCATTTCACGGTGAACTTAAGTCATCTTATATGTCCGTTCCACCAGTCAGTGCAACTGCAAAATTAAAATTTTTATTTATTATCAACATAAATTTCACCTTGTCCGCATTCCCAACTTTACTAAGCAAAATTATAACAGGTTTAGAATAACCCATAAAATCATTTGTTTTTGTTGTATAATCAATAATTAGAAGCTTCATTTTTATTTATAATGCTTAATTTATCCTATCCCCTTAATATACAGTTCACATCAATCATTTTACCCGTTAATCTTGTAATTAATTCTGATATCTCCATATACAGGTATTATCAGAATGAAACTAACTCATTAATTAACTAAAAGCGCCATTGTAACCTGGGTCCCCCCAAGCCAGGGTCTGTTTACAAAACCGTAACCAATGAATTCGTAATGAGATAGAGGCTAGGAGGAGGGTACGAAAAGTGACCAATAAGGTAAGAAAGGGACCTCGAGGAGGGTTTGAAAAGTGACCAATAAGGTAAGACAGGGACCTGAATTCTGCAGATGGACAGGATCCTTCCCAAGGCGGCTCAGATATTGAATAGTGAATGGGATATCGGGAAAATATTCTGAATAGGCTTGGGAGATGGGGGGAGGGGGGCTGCCTGGTGGAAGTAGATATTCGGCCCTAAATCCTTACTTCCTCCCTCCCACCACACTTATATAAATTTTTGGAAGTGGTTGGCAATACTGGTGGGATCCTCCGCTCGAAATAGCGTGAACACAGCGACTAACTTTATAAATATTATTTATATTATATTTGAAAGATCGGAAAGCTAATTAACTCCACTTGCAGGTACTCAACTTCTTGGCACTTTTTACTATTTATTTGAAAAAAAAAATACTATTTAATGTTCTTGCAGTACGAAAGGCGCAATATATATTCCATTAATTCTCATGAAGTGTATTAATCTCTTAAAAAATCCGTAATACTACAACCCATAAAGGATCAGGGGTACAGTACTTGTAATGGGTTACGATTCAACCATTGTGCAAGGGGTGATTTGGTCAGAATCACGCTTGACCGCCAGATTTTCACCAAATTAAGGGTAACTACTTAATAAATGCTGGGTGGACTCGGGAGGGCTCCCAAACCTGGAGTGCTGGCACACACCTACAGTGAAACAGAAAATAATTATCTGCCACAGCTGGATTCAAACCCGCGTCCTTGGAGTTCGTAGCAGTGTCTTACCGTTAAGCTACTTACTCCCACATATTAATCTATAGATTGAAATATTTATGGACTGCTAATATTACAACATGCTTGTCAACGGAGCATGAAAACTATCGGCGGGTAAAAAAAAGTCATAAAGTAATTGTTATTGAAATCCTTAAAATCATCTTCACACCTAGCACTCCTGCAAGTCTAATTCACTATTAGATTGTTCCATTTGGAGTGATCGCAAGTGACAAAGATTGGCGAAATTCCCTTATTCTTTATTAACTGTGGTTCATTTTCGGGGAGCTTAATTTCATCCCTAGCCCACATAGCTCTTTTCATTTCCACTTTTTTCCCTTCATCCCCTAATTCTCCATGAATCAATATTTTATTAAATGCAAAGATTCATAAACAATAATTATTAAAGTGGAAATTATTATGTATGTGCTTTTGTCTATTTGTTATGAGGAGGCGCATACTACTTTTATAGCTATATCAAATTCAGGAAAGAAGCCGACAACATATGAGAACAATAGATCTACTCGTATTTCAAATATAATTTACACGTTTCCCGAGGATCTAGTGATTAGATAAAGAGATTATTAACATTATTTTACTAACATCGATATCTTTTGTACGACTGTGACTGTTTAAAATGCGACCCTCTTCCTCTTCACTTGCTATTTATAAATTTTTATTTTGAAAAATAATAATGAAAACCGGGGCGGAAAGCGGGGGGGGGGATGGATTGTAAAAGTGACAGGGGACCGGAAATGGCCTAGTTAGCGGAGCCTTTTTCTCCGAGTCACTTTCAGCCTGATCATTTCCCTCGGCTATGGGTATTTTCCTCCCCCCCCCCCCCAACGGTCGGATCAATTCCTTAGCCAGGGAGATTGCTCTCTTAATTAGAAGACGATGATGGAACTGCTGGATAATACAACTATATATATAGAGTAGTTTAAATTGGAATCGATACTAAGATAATTATTTCTCAAATATTCTAATAACGCTTCAACCCGTAAGCGAGTTTTGGATTCCTCTGACAACAATCATCATTAATTTAAGTCGCTTGCTATCAACCCCCTCCCACAGCCATATTCTTCAACTTTCTTAGGTTCCGTTAATTTTCAGCATTGCTCTTTACGAACATCGACCCTATTAATCTTGGTATGCCAACTGTTCAAAGTCCATGATCTCACTATCACCCAATAAATGTCACTTCACTAACACAACAAATTATGAAATTTTGATCTGAATTTCCCTGTGTCACAACACTGCAATATACTCCATCTTTTGAGACTATTGTTGATTTTTGTACCTTATCTATTTCTTCTCCAGCCCCCTAATTACTGGAATTGCCAATGGAATGTTGTGATTTTGATAGAATCAATAAAATAAAATTCCAAGATACAAATGATTTCCATTACCAATGTATTAAGGTTTTTGAGGATTTGATCAATGCGAATTATGAAACAAACCTAAAGAACAAATTCGTTTTAGTATTCAATTCCCAACAGGAATGCGCCATTATAATTGTGATCTTTTTTTATTGAGGCATCAACATCACGGCAGTCATTTTGGTCTCCTCAATGGGTCTAGGAAACTAAAATTAAGATTTAATCATATGGAAAATTATATTAAAAATTAATTTGTAACGGGCTTTATAGGGAAGGGACAACAGCGATAACTTTTATACATTTGTGATTTTTTCTCAGCACCCTGTTGGTTTAAAGATATCCCAATTTAAAAAAAACAACTTAATTTTAATTATTTTTGTGGATTAGAAAAAAATATCATCAGAAATAGTATAAACTCGTTAATACAAATATAGCACATATAGACATAGCAGTAGCCAGAGGTTTATTTGTTCACGTTCAGTTCGCGCAACAATTAAAAACACAGCCGGTACATTTATTTTGAAAATGACCCGTTTATTATACAATATATAAAAATAGTAAAATATATTAAAGACGATAGCAAACAAAATTCGATTATTATTGGCTCAACAGTGTGTTAGATACTTTTTTCATTTGTATTTATTAATTGATATATACAACTGTTTTAAAAAAATATGAAACAAGTAAATTTGATGGTAGCTATACAATGACATCATACAGACATGTAGAGTATATAACCATTGATAAAACTAAAATGTTAATAAATATTCGTAGAGGAGATCTCGAAGCTATCTTCTTCTGAGACGTCTAGGAGTATTATAAGGTAATGAAGGAAAAGCTAGGTAAGGAACAAGTGGGTTCGATTGGTTAGGAAGTTTAGCATGAAAGGATTGATATATGGTTCTAACCAAATAGAACATTGAAGTCCTGATGGATAACTTGATTTGTGTCAAAATTGGATACGAGAGGAATTCGATAGTTTAAAGGAGCACCATAGCACAACTCCGTAAGTTCAGATGGCCCTTATTATAGTCATATAAATCAGTCTTTTGTAATCTCACACATGTTTGATGACGATCATAAATTCTGAAATATAAATTCATTTAATTTGTATTTTTTCCTATGCCTGTGTGTTGATGCTAACAACAATTAACTTGACACGGTTCACCATCATTAATTCTGCTAAAGAAACTTGCCTATACCTACAGACCGAGGCTGCCGTTAAACTCTTTAGGCAGCATAATGACGTAACATTTCACACCTTAGCGCCGCGGGGCACTCTGCTCGGGATCTGCTCAATGCTGCGAGGACAAAAAGGCAAGCTGAGACTCAATCTCGACGACCCAGCCGCCTAATTCAACGATATACTCCCAACATCATCAGCTCAGTCCACGAATCAACCTCTGACTCAGCCACCTATACCTGCCCATCCAACTTCAACACAGGAAACCTCGGTCCTTACATCCCTCGTTGAGAAAATGTGCTCACGGATGGATCATATAATGACAGTGGTGATGACCCTCCTCAATACTATGACCAAGATCATTGAGCAGCGCTTGAGCACATCACATCAACTAAAATATCCGAAGCCTTCCATCGAAGTTGGCTGAAATTGAAATACTATTACAGCAATACAACATCAGTGGTGGCCCTGTCTAACATAATGATCGCCGCATCAACACGACTGCACTTCAGAGGCTATACTACATACCAGGAGGCTTGCTCACCCGAGTCTACCGAAAATGTGCTCATCTTAATCAGACATGATACAGGACCGATGATCAGACCGGCTAGTACTGTACGCGTTTGAAGATACACTAGCCACACCACCGGTAAACAAGTACCTATTCCACAAGACCGATTGGAATGGATACAAGTCCAGTGTCGAAGTGACCCTCCCAAGGTACGCACCGTTGCGGACGTCGGAGGTGGTTGAGGTCATCACCACCACTATACAAGATGCAGCTGGCAAGACTATCCCTAAGTTTACGCGATAGCCCAAAACCATCAGGACACCGCCTAAGCACATTCTCACTCTCATTGGTAACCGAAACAATTTCCACCGGACGCGTGAAATTGGCCTGAAACTTGCCATTAACGCAATTACACAGCGGATTGCCAGCCTCATGCGTGATTAGTAGACATCATTATGGCATGACCAGTTGCGAAGAACAGATGAGGATCATCGCCAGTTTTGGAGACTCGTCAGGACCTTCGTCAGCAAGAAGCTGGACGTGCACCTCACATCTGGCGACGGCCTGTTGACGGCTGGGGAAAATACGGAACTTCTCGCCACAAGCTATGCTGCCAGGGATGCTGAGAGGACGAACAGTGCTCCTTGTTCGCCACCAAGATCATCACAATGAGAAGTCAATTTTCTCTACTTATAACTAGCTTCAGTCAACGCTACGACGGAGATGACGGCATTCCTTATGTACTGCTCAGAATGCTACTGAGGACAGGTAATGCGTATCTTCGATTCATCAACATATTCAACGCTTGCATGAGGAAATCGTTCTTTCCAACCGTCTGGAAGCTAGCAATAGTCATTCCTATACTCAAGTCTGGTAAATAGGGTGACTGGACTGAGCACTATCGTCCGATCAATCTCCTCTCTCACATATAAGCAAGATATTTGAGAGGCTCAGCCTTCACCATGTTGGTGTGGCACTACGGTGAGGAACAGATAGAAATTTAATTATACACGAACTCCAGCTTCCCTCTGTGCTGGGGTTTTTGACTGACTGAAGGCTTGCACCAATCCACTGTTCAGGGAAATCGCCCCTCCACCACGACCTGGAAGGTGGTAAAGAACTGTCCCCCTGGTAGATGTACTAGCCGAGGGAAGTGGTTTGGGCACTGCAGTCTGAACCTACTATAATTCACCACCAGCAAAGCGGACCCTCCCCGCTCAACATAAAATTGAAGCGTAACTAGCGTCTGCGCGTGGACATACTTATATCAGGACGAACAGTGCTTCTTCTTCGCCACCAAGATCATCACAATGAGAAGTCAATTTTCTCTACTTATAACTAGCTTCAGTCCACGCTACGACGAACAGGGCATCCGGAGATAACGGCATTCCTTATGTGCTGCTCAGAATGCTACTGAGGACAGGTAATGCGTATCTTCATATCATCAACATATTCAACGCTTGCATGAGGATATCTTTCTTTCCAACCGTCTGGAAGCTAGCAATTGTCATTCCTATACTCAAGTCTGGTAAATAGGGTGACTTGACTGAGCACTATCGTCCGATCAATCTCCTCTCTCCCATATAAGCAAGATATTTGAGAGGCTCAGCCTTCACCATGTTGGTGGCACTACGGTGAGGAAAAATAGAAATACAGTTATACACGATGAACTCCAGCTTCCCTCTGTGCTGGAGTTTTTTGACTGACTGAAGGTTTGCACCAATCCACTGTTCCGGGAAATCGCCCCTCCTCCACGACCTGGGAGGTGGTAAGGAACTGTCCCCCTGGTAGATGTACTCGCCGAGGGAAGTAGTTTGGGCATTGCAGTCTGAACCTACTATAATTCACCACCAGCAAAGCGGACCCTCCCCGCTCAACATAAAATTGAAGCGTAACTAGCGTCTGCGCGTGGACATACTTATATCAACCTTAAAATACCTGCGGATAACACAAGGATTTAGAACATGTATATGTTCTGTTTATATTGTACTTGTAACTTTCAACAGGAAGGTTTGAAAAAAAAAGTTGAAAGTGTTATAATAGTAGGAATCGACGATCAGTTTCCTCTTTTTTTGACTGAAAATCAACTGCCCATACAAGGCTTTAAATAAGGATTCTAGTCAGTGGTTAGTCCAGATATAGACTTAGAAAACGAATTTGTCCGAAAGGGATAAGTGGGTTGTTATTATTGGATACTTAGGGAAAGGAGCTAATGGGTAAACGACGAAGTGTAAATGTAATTTGGTGGTATTTATTGGAATATAAATTTTAATTTTCCAGTTTTGACACCATTCTTCAAGGGTGCATGAAATGGAAGAGTCATTATTCACTGATAATAGAAGTGTGTCATTGGGATACGTGGTGAGGATTGTGTTAGGATAGGTAGGGATGTCAGTTATCGGTAACTTGGGGGTGAGGAAATTGATACCGGCATGAGAACATAGGGTGAGTCAATATTTTAATGCTTCATTATTATTATACAATACTAAATTTAATAATCCTTTAACTGGAAGATTCTTATGGTATTAACTGGATTTAGTGAATGACACAATTTCTTCCTTATTAAACTATAATAGTTTATTTCAT
>NW_027115119.1:23684-28439 GCF_000696795.3 Halyomorpha halys
ATAATCCAAACTTCAAATTATGTTCATATTCTATAAATTTCTTTTTAATTTTATCTGTTAATCCTGGAATATAGTTTAATTTATAGTAATGACAATCATTAAACCTAACTATTTCTTTTTCCATTCTATTATGTAAGCTATCATTATTTGTTTTATTATTTTGTATATTACTATTTTTATAAAAATCCGTGATTATGCTTTGATTAGGTTTTTTATTTTACTCACAATTTTTCTGTTATCAATATTGTTATTTTCTCCCCTATTACCATCTATATTTTTTTCTTTTTCTATATACCCACCATTATTATTAGCTGTGCGATTGTTAATAATACCATGCCATAACTTATTTATTAATTTTTTAGGATAAAAATTTTTCAATAAGTATATTATAAATTTGTGTCTTTATATCTTTTAAAAACACTTCGTCTGTTAATACTATTGCTTTATTTATGAGGTTTCTAGCTACATTTATTTTTTGTGAGTATGGGTGGTTTGAAATGAAATTTAGTAATATATTACTTGTTTTTTCTTTTTTAGTCCATTTAGTCTTTAATTTAACACTATTGTCCTTGATTATGTTGATATCTAAAAACTTATGATATTATTCATGGGTCTATCTATTGTGAAAGATATTCTACTGTTAAACTTATTAAACTGGTTATAAATGGTTTCAATATTATCCCGATTAGTAATAATTATCAAGTCATCAATGTATTTTTTTAGCAATAAGGGTTTATTATCTAATTTTTTTATGTTTATAACTAGCAAATTATTCATATAAATCCCACTAAGATTAACAGAAAGTGCCCCCCCATTGGTAATCCTTGTATTTGTTTAAAAAATTGACCTTCATATTTAAAAAAATTATATTTAATACATAATTGCAAACCTTCAATAAACAACTTTTTATCTTTAATGTTAGTATTTTTAACAATGGTTTCCCAATTTTCTTCTACTAACCTAATACATTCTTCAACTGGGATGCTTGTAAAAAGGGACTTAACATCTAAGCTAAATATTTCATCTTTATCAGTATCAAAATTTATGTTATTTAAAAACTTTTTTATTTCAATTGCATTAATAACGTCATACTCATTAGATCTATTGAATTGATTTAACATAGGGTTTAAATATTTAGCTAAAGCTTCTGTGGGTCCGTTTATATTATTGATAATGGGTCTAAGTTCTAAAATTTCCTTATGAGATTTCAGTAATCCATGGATCCTTGGAACTGTGTAATCTGTAACTTGTAATTTATTTTTTGTTCTTTTATCTACATACCCTTTTTTAAATAATTTATCAACATAAACATTAATTTTGTCTATTAGTTCTTTAAAAGGATCATTTCGCAATCTTTTATATGTATGTTTATCATTAAGTATGTTCTCCATTTTATTTATATATTCATTCCGATAAATAATTGCTATTTTTTTAGTTTTGTCAGTTTTTATCACTATTAAATCCTTATTTTCTTTCATGAAATTATTGAACATCTTAAGGTCTTTATTAATCTGTTTATTCAAATTGGACATCATTTTTTTATTATTATTATCTCTATTATTAATGTAATTATGTTGAATTTGTTTTTTAGCAGCCTGAAGATGGGGGAAGTCTCCCGAAACGTTGCTGTATAATATGAAATAAACTATTATAGTTTAATAAGGAAGAAATTGTGTCATTCACTAAATCCAGTTTATACAATACATATTGATAATTTATGCGATTTACTCTGGAGTATCTTTCTCAATTACTCAACATTTCTTCCTGCTTATATTTAGTTACATAAATAGTATGAAAAAAATTAACAATTACTAAATTGTTGTATAAGCAAAAAAAAGTCAGTTAAATCCTTAAAAAGGCGATAAACAAAATTTCGAGTTAAAATAGAGGAACGTAACAACATTATTACAGTTGTTACGTTCGTATCTGATTTGATAAGTCGCTGTTGCGGGATAATATTTCCATTTGACTGGGGAAGTTATCTCAACTTTGCTGCAAATTGAAAAGATGATGAAGTGGCCAAATTGGCTTTCATAACGGCATTTTAAGAGCCAGGAATATTCAGTAAAGACTGTATCTTTGTTGACGTAGCATTGCTTTATTCAATTTCAATTCAAATTAATTGTGATAGAAAAAAATTGTCGTAATTGCAAACATCTAATTCAATGTAAAAAATAGATTATTGATTCAAAGAACAAGAAACTAATTAAAATCTGTACCGCCAAAACCCATGAATGGGTGCATTACATTGTAAGTAATGTTACGAGACCGACAGGGTTGACTCACGGCTAAATGGGAGAAAATGTTCTGCGTTGTCATCTTCTTCTCTCAGGTTTCTTGGAAAGTTATCTGGAATAGATTACGATGACCCTTAGGAAATTAGCGTGGTTAGTTTGGGCATGGATTTAGTAATTAAAGGATTTATTTGAAATAAGCTCAAAACCTGCAAAACACTTTAATTTTAAATAAACTAGATATATACAAGCTGGTTTCATTAGGTTAGGTAATACGTTTCACCAAGTTGAGAATTCAGTTTAATGATTTTATAGTAACAAATGATATTAGAATGAGTAATGATTGTTATTTCTTGAATTTGAATTGATTCATTGATCTGAAAGAGATAAGAATGACCTGAGAAAGGTAAGATTTGCCGAAATAAAGTCCAAAAGTGAAGTTATATCATATATGAAGTTATACAAATATCTTAATTGTTGATTTTTTTTTTTTTTTTTTTTTAAGTTAGGGAAATATTAATTTTACTTTTTATCAGCAGATATTTATACATTCTTTGGAGTTTAATGTTTTAAACATTTTAGACTGGAAAAACCAAATAACTCAAAACTAGAAAATCTTGACCTAATGTGTTTCATTTAAAAGCCGACGATTATAGTTACTTAAAAGTTTCTATGATTTTTAAAATATTATTATTTGATGCATAATCGCTTATAGCATTGATTTTTTATAAATCCAATGAAAATCCTTGATTTCATTTTTAATAAAACGGGGAGACAATCAAAATCGTAAATCCTTTGTACTATTACGAATTGAATTTTGATCACAATGATTGTAATATTTCTCACTACGAATATTCTATATCAAGATAAGGGAAATTAAAACTTATGTTCTTTTAGGTAAGTCCGTTCATTAAAACATTTTTAAGATTTTGTGTGAAGAATACAGTAATTATTTTTTTTATCAATTTGAAAATGATCAATAAAAAAATATAAATCACTTCTGCATATTGAATATTGAGGCCTCCAGGTTTAGAATTTATTTTTTTTTTATTTATCATAATGGAATAAATATTAAATTTAAATGAGGATTAATATTCCATAAATGTGATCTAATTAAAATTATAATTCAATCCTTATGAATAATGATGGTCATCTAATTTAGTTACTAAGAGGATTTGACAGTTAGTGGCAATATATGACAACAAAGCGACAGAGCGGTAGGGGATGATATATGGCGTTCTGCCCTTTATAGCCAGTATCTGCTTACTGCCTCGTCTCAGTCATTGTGTTTCTACAAAGCCAGTTCCTACTTTTGCTCTGTTTGTCTTACTGTCCACTTCATACATTATACTTAATTAAACTTAGGCTCGTTAAATAATTTTTAATTTTTCATTTAATAAAGGTGTAAGACAAAATGAGTTGGAATTAAATACTAGCTTCTTACAATATCCTCTAAATCCAATGATCATTATGTTTCATTCATTATTTTTATTTTATTTTTTGATCCTTTAGGCAGTAGATAAACGACATCCTATGATGTGTTCTACAACATCCTTTAATATATCCTACTTATTCTTGTCGAACTTACAGGTCAAAGCAGGTACAGCATTGACAAAACTTGATCTCTGTGAAGTTGATTCTATTTCCCATAAATTCTACCAAAATATTTAGCTATACGATATTTAGATAGATCCATCTAAAAGTTGTAGAGTTCTCAATTATTTTAAGAAATCGTCCTATTGTTTAAGAAATAAAAAATACTATTGAAAGATAAGCGCAACTAACTTTACGTTTTTTGCAACTTTGACACTATAAATTTTTTTCTACCAATTTTAGTACTTTGATGCGATAAGGATTCAAATAGAATTTTTCATACATATATACGGATTATTGACCGTAAGTTTATATGAAGATGGTAGGGGCTGCGGTTAAGAAGGAATAAAAATAGTAATATCTATTTATTTATTAATTTACTCTCAAGTATTCATAAACCAAAAGACACGATAAATATATTTCCAGAAACATGTATCAATGAAAAAACACTGATACCGGATGAAAATGATGAAGGGATCACTGATTTCAATAAAATTTTCTTTGGTGATGTAACTCCAAAAAAAAATGAACATGAGTTGATTCCAGATGCCAACTTTTCATATTATGGTTTTCTGCATATGTTATGTATATATTTCAAGTTTACTATCTACCAACTGATTTTTATATTTGTGTGGAATAAGAAAAAAATATTCCTGAATGCATTAAATAGTATAACATAATTTGCTATAGAAAGAATTTATATTTACATGAAGAAGTGATATAGGATAGGTTTTATTGGACTATATTATATTGGACCAGGGCAGAACATTCAGCAAATTTTAACATTTAATGTTAGGCTTTGAAATTACAGTTAAGATGGCCATGTTAGCCGGAACTTTGGCAATTTAAAATAATTATTAAAGAATTTTGGGACTATATAGATATAATTTATCATGATTGAATAATAAAGCCAGTCTCGAACCAGATA
>NW_027115119.1:29484-30921 GCF_000696795.3 Halyomorpha halys
AACTTTATCTGAATTAAAACAGTTGTGTATTCCTACACACTGTACCTCAATCCACCTACAATCAATAGGACCTGTAAAGAATCTATCGCAGGTACTCAGGAGGATTTACTATGGCAAAGAAATACTTTTTTTCCTAAAACTAACCACAGAATAAAGCTTTTTAATTTTAATAACTTTTAAATATATTTATATGTAAGCAAGCCCTCTCGAACCACTGAGATATTTTGTTGAAAAAAATATGTATACATTATTTCAAAATAACTTCAACATATAGCAGTATTAGAAGAAGCACCGCTTTATCCTGCTTCAACTTCGGTGATCATGGATAAGCCGAGTTTATCCTCTGAGAGGGATTCACTTCTATCTTCTCTTCTGTAGGCGGAACAGGTCTGCGGAATTTAACTTGATTGAATTGAGATGATTTAATGTAGATATTTATGTTTTAGGAATCGTCAGATTTTTTTACCCTCTTCTTGGCAGAAAATATTATTTATAAAAATAGTAGTAGAATTTCCAAATCTCATCTTGTGCCTCTTTACTTATTTCGATCAATAAATCCTTTCCTTGGGGAAAAAATATATTTTATAAAAGTTTGGTCCATGGGGTACCAGAAACAAATTACCTGAAAAGTATAAAATAATAGTAAGAAATTCAAGTGCCCTAGCTGAAAATTTTTTATAGGTTTTTTTTTTTTTTTTTTTTTAAAACTATTAAACTAGGCCGTTAGAGTGTTCATAGTTTCAGAGAATACTACCCTGAACAATTTTCTGTTAGCGATAAATTTGTTAATATTTCGACCGTCATCACTGGTTCCAACTACTTAATTGTTGAAATATAAACATTAAAATTCATATTAACTGTTGTTCAAAGTGATTACCTTGAGCACTAAGGCAGGCTCGGCCTTCTTCCACATTATTAGAAGCCGGATGGTACTGGATATGTGTTAGTAGTGTGATACTGATTCCAAAAAAAATCAATCTAATATCACTGATTTATTTTTTGGTGGGGTGGAAATTATATCAAACAAAAAGTCTATGCAAGGTCAATGACCTTAATTCTAAACGAAGGAAAATAATGGAAACAGTAACACAAATCCAGTGCCGTTCGGCCACTGCTGCTGTGGAAGAAAGATGCCGTACCTGCCTTAATGCTTAAGTTAATGTCATCTAGACAAAGTTTTAACGGGCATACATTTATAGGTAATATTTTCTTCTATCGAGATCTTTAATTCATAATTTCAGCTAGGACTCTTAATGCTGAATCAGACTGAAACTCATTACCATTCCGATTCGAAAAATTCTGTCACCGTTAAACAGACTAACTAAATTTATCGAGGAACGCATAAGGTTAGGACACACTACGATCCAGAGGAACTTATTGGTAAGCATAAACCTTAATAAGGAAAACTATAACCTATAGGATACTATAACCTATATA
>NW_027115119.1:30971-35104 GCF_000696795.3 Halyomorpha halys
AAAGAAGTTATAAGTCTAAGGTACTAATTTTTACAGGTGATATGTGGACTCATTTTCATAACGTTTATCAATATATTTCACCGACATAACTTTCTGTATGCCAAAACAGTCCAAAACGTTCATTTCACGCATTCTATTTTCGTCACCAATCTAAGATCTGATCAAACTCAAATACCTTCCTTCCCCTTCTCCGTTTATAAGTTCTAATCTGAGGTACTAAATGAGATCCAGTGCCAACTTATTCGAAAGGTAAAAATAGTACCACTCACTTGGAATAAATGTTGTGATGAAGCTATCACATCAGCCTCACCAAAACAAACCTTTAAAATACTTATAAACGAATAAGTATTAATTATATGTTATACAAGTACGCATACATAAACATATTATGTATTTGTTATAGGTAATAACATGATTATAAATAAATATAAATATAATTTTCTCACTTCATCCAGACCCGATTTATTGTTTAAATAAAATAGTTTGTACCCAAGTTAAGTCTCAAACACTCTTTGTTATTACTTTGAATGTCCAACGTTTCGGCCAACCTGGCCATTCTTGAGGACAATCTATTAAATAACAGTTTTTATGATACATTAATTTATAATAATTTTAACAAACATCATTATAATTAATAAAAAATATGATACATTAATTTATAATAATTTTAACAAACCTCATTATAAAAAGCACACCTTAAATATAAATTTATACTTCACATCCAACAATTAAGAACTTTTTGCAGGCAAATCTGTCCAGGTCAATAAATTTAGTTAAATCAACCTATGGAATAATAAAACATTATGGAATCATATTAATTTATTAATAAGCTTGCCTTAACTTATATTTAATAACCTATTTTGTCACTTTTCCATTATATTTTTAAAATTGTATTTATAGATTAACTTAACACTACTATTACTGCAATAAATATTATATACAGAAATCACTTAAAGATTAATATGTTGATGAATCGTCTTTATGTTACAGAAACAACAATAAAATTAAAAATTATTATGGGAAATTTAAGTGTAAAATCGATACAAAATATCATCAGGATGGTACTTATTTCGGTCTTATTAAAATTGTATTCTTACTTGAGTAATGAGAGTAAAATAAAATATATACAACAAATAAAAAAGAATTTAAAAAACTTACATTTCATAATTCAAATATTTAGCAAGTAAGTTTGCTAAAAATGTGATGTACAACCTGAACATCCGTAAATATTGAATTTAATTTGTTCAATCTTAACAACAATATTTATCACGAAATACTCTCAAATCACGAAAATGTTCAAAATCCTTTTATTTGTTTAATTTATAGTTTAATTCATACATGCACATTGTTTAATTTTTTTAGTTCGATATGTTTCTCACCTCAGTTTAAAGCTCGAATGTCGTGAAAAAAGTTAATAATCATCTTTTTTCAATCAATTTTATTGCAACCTTCATAATGCCATCTATTTTTTTGTAAAATCGTTATCTTAAAAGAGAACGCCTGTGCAGATTCGTCCTTAAAAGGAAATATCTAGTGAGAATCAATAAAGTTTTATTTAATTAAAATAATTAGTTGTTTATTGTCTTTTACTTTCAAGGATTCAGGATTTAATTAATAAGTTTACTCATTGATAATTATACAAACGTCTTACTAATTGGAAGACAAAGATGCTGTAAATAGAATTGCTGTGACAAAGAAAGAGGGAAAAAACACAGCTCAGGTAACAATTAGGTAGGGAAGAGTGAGACTCAAAAGGTTATCATTTTGATAAAAGGTGAGACAAAATATCTTACAAACAAAATTATAAAATGTGATAATAATTTCGCTCTAGACAAAATAGCTGGAAATAAAATGTATAAAAGTAATATAGCACATCAGGGTAAGTTATATAATGAATTAGCCATACTTTCCAAATAAATATTGTCACAGGCGTAAGGCTAAACAAAAATAATGATTTTTAAAAAGTTTTAGATTTATACTAAAAAAAAAAAAAAAAGATCATACACATAAAAAACCGATGTGTTTTAAAGTTCATAATAATTCTTTATTTTATATATCATTTTTGTTTTGTCATAATAAAAGGCTAGATTTTGATCGAGTACAAATACATTATACGGCATATAATTTATAATAATATAAATAGTCCAAGCACCAGCTATTGACTAAAATAATAATTATTTGGCACAGTTATTGTATTACATCTAAAGTCAAGGAAAGGAAGTAAAAAAATGTTGAGCGAAATTGGTTGTGTGCAGGAACCAGAATAATCATTAATTACACGAAAAAATACTTCTTTTTTTTACATTCACTTACCTATATAATATATATAATAAAGAAAATTATTTCGATCGTGAAAAATTTCGAAGTTGGGTTTTCGACAGAAGTAGGTTTTAGCCTGGTTGAAAAACTGGAACAGTGCTTAAACGCCGAATGTTTACAAAATCTTCATATAAACTATCTTTAATTTTCTTTATTTAAAACAAGAACCTTTTTTTTTCAAAGGCCCTATTTGAAATTATTATTAATTAGTTCGGTAGTTAACATATGCTGTTTGTTGGGATTTTGTTTTTCTCTGAAACTGGGCTTCATTTTAAAACATGAATCTGGGGGTTGAGGTTATAACAAGGGTTATAATATGTGGTATTAGATGGTGATGGGGAGTACCAATGGTATCAGTTAATGAACTTAAAAACTTGGCCTAAATCAAATAAATACTTCAGATGACTACAACTCAAGTGGCTATAATAGCTGTTGCCACTACACTGGCGCTAAGAACGATCGCATTAATACATCGTTATCTTTTGTTAACGAACACTGTTGTATTCTTAGCAGGAACCAGCTTTATATTCGTTATCCCCACCTCGAAAAACCATAAATTATGATCTTTTATAGCAACAAAAAAATAACAATTTTTTTGTCGAAAATCACAAAATTAGTGATATTTTCAATAACAACCCACTAATCAACACAAAACTTGGTGACGTATGTACGGTTTCAAGTGAAAGTTGAGAGACGCACCTCACCAGATTTTTTTTTTTTTACCTGATCAATGGTCAGCAAGCAAAAAGATAATATTATACCATTACAAAATAACTTTCATTATTTTTTTTTTAAATATTAATTTATCAATTTATATTAGCAAATATTCAAATGTATGCATTTATCTCCCTTATATTTACATTTTTTAATTCATCCTAAAACTTGAAAAAGGCGTTTAAATTGCTATTTAATTCAAGTGCTCTTTCAAACAGATTTATTAAGAGATGTTCAATTGAACAAAACTAACAATGCCAAATTGAGTATGCAATCGTAGTTACATAAAATTATGGCATATGGATTGGACTAGATAAGATAGATGGCGGAACAATCCTAATCCTGCGGAACAATCCTGGCATATGGATAAATAAATAATTCTTTTATTGAATTTTTACTACATACATATACATCAAATATTTAAGAAGGGAAGGATCAAAATATCGTCGTCAAAATCTGATCATGATTCTGAGCAAATCACCTCCCTGCACAACCATTGGTCTAGTAACAGTACGTTTTAAAAAGTACTGCATCCCTGATCCTTCATTATATACATATAATTGTTTACACATTAATTTGAATTATCATTTTTTTCTTTACTCTATTGTAAATAGGTCCTTATTATTTATTTGTTCGTGAAATTAGGAGTTAACATTTTTCGCAATTTTTTTTTTCAATTTACTACTATGAGAAGCTATATTTTTATTATTTGTTGATTATTTTTTATACTTTACTTTCTATCCTAAGGCATTAAATATTTTATTGTCTGTATTATTATTCTTTAGGAACCCGTCTCAGGATAAATAAAAATGATAATTATTATTTAAATTTTGTTTTCAATATTTTTCTTCAGAACAAAAATAAATCATATTAAACAAGAGAGAAGATAAAATAGAGAGAAAAGAATGACAAGTTGGTTAGATATAGGGAATATTGAATCTTTTACCGGCTGAGCTGAGATGATGTTGGAAGCTGCCTTATGGTCCCTTCATGAATGTGAATAAGCCACCTTTCAGCTTGTTCCCTATAGTATCAATTTGCAACATCTTGTACTCTTATATAGCTATCACAATGTCCTTCAAAACACTCCTAGTATAATA
>NW_027115119.1:38874-39541 GCF_000696795.3 Halyomorpha halys
CAGCAACCGTGAGTGTGTTTTCTTCTACCTTCCTTCCTTTTTTTTTTTATCTTAAAACCCGCTATCACGTATCTTATATATATATATGACTATTTGTATACATACAAATTATAATTATCATTTGTTTAAACTAAAATTCTGATGATTTATTTTTAATATATACTAGGAAATTCCTTTGTATCTTTTTTTATTTACTTTTTAAGGGTAAAATTTTTTTGGTATAAAACAATTCATGAACGTACTGGCTTGAACTTTCAATGAGAGGAAAATAATTTAATTTAAAAATAAGTTTGGGGATTAATTCCATTATTTATAATGCGATGCAGCAAGATAATGCATAATGGACTTACAATTAGCATTAAATTAGTATTTTATTTATTTACTTAAAAATTGCAATTACGAATTTGATTAAACTCCTAAAGTCACTGAATAATTAAGTGGCTTTTAATATCAGACAGATTTTATCCTCATTGAAATATATAACAAAATATCCGATTTTATTTTGTGTATAACACTAGAGCAACCTAAAAAAAGGTCATTTTTCGGATCTTTATGAATAACCTAAATCCTACCTGTCCCATTGTAGCACGGTATCAAATAATCATTTATATCCGGAGGGTCTTACCCTCATTGACAGGACTTACATGCCCGATTTACATTTTTTTTT